>NC_048313.1:28757744-28774910 GCF_013100865.1 Trachemys scripta elegans
GTGTACAGGGGTAGGTAGGGATGGTTGGATAAAGGGGCGTGTACAGGGGTAGGTAGGGATGGTTGGTTAGAGGGGCGTGTACAGGGGCAGGGAGATGGGGATAAAGGGGCGTGTACAGGGGTAGGTAGGGATGGTTGGGTAGAGGGGTAGGTACAGAGGCAGGGAGATGGGGATAAAGGGGCGTGTACAGGGGTAGATCTGAGACCTTCAGGGGCCTTTAATCTAGCGCTGGCTCTGAACAGGGGGAGTCCCCCGGGCCGTGCTGTGTCTTAGCAGGCCCAGTGTGAACCCTGCAGCGGGAGCAGTGAGTGAGGAGCAGAGCAGTGGATTCCCCTGGGGGCAGCGTTGGTGGGGCGGACAATGGGCATCGTGTCCAGTTGCGGGGACTGGAAGGGGGGCGGGGAGAGATGCCAGGACGACTGGAGGCTGGAAACCTGCCTTGGCGAGAGCGTGGAGGAGCTTCAGCTCCAGGCTTCTGGGAGAGCCGGGCCGAGGTGACTCACTCAGCCACGGGCAGCGAGCAGGGGGCTGGGCAGAGCAAGAACCAGTGGCTGGAAGCTGAAGCTGGGCAACTTCAGACTGGAAACACAGGGCTTGTTTTTAGCTGTGATGGGGAATTAACCGTTGGCTCGATGGCGAAGAGGCTGCGGTGGGTTGTCCATCACTTGAACTAGACAGATAGATACTGTGTATAGGGAGAGGTGGGGGGTGGTGAATGGGGAGAGATGGATGGACAGACTGGCCCCAGGGCAAGCAGCAAACCCAGGTATGGAGCCCAGGGGTCCTGCTTCCCAGCCCGCATGCTCCATTCACTAACCTCGCTCCGGGAGACTGGTTTGTGGTTAGAGCGGGAGGGGCTGGGAGCCAGGACTCCTGGGTTCTACCCCCAGCACTGCCACTGAGTCTATGTGACCTTGGGCAAGTCCCTTCCTCTCTCAGTCCTTTCCCCTGTCATTAGACGTGAGGTCACAGGGCAGAGTTCGCTGGAGCCTATGCCCAGCGAAGGGCTAATTATTACCCACAAGGCTGTGGGTAATGAAGCATTGCAGCAAGCCAGGGAGCGGTGCATTGAAGGAAGGGACGCTGGGGTGACCATTCTTCAAGAGGTTCAGAGACCTCCCCGGGTCCTGTCGCCCGGTCCCCTCATGCCAAAGGCTTCTGTTGTGATTCTCATCGGTCCAAACGCCCACAGCCAGGGGCAGGCAGCAGGTGCAGTGACCAGGAGGCAGGAGGGGGTTAATTCCTCCGGGGGCCAGCAGGGGGCGATGTTGCTGGCAGTCTTGTCCCACCATGGAATTATTGCCGGGAGATTCCCCCTGCCACACGTGCCAGAGCCTGTCGTGTGGCTGCAGGGCACAGAGCTCCCGCCTTGGCATAACCAATTGGACTGGAGCCTGCTGGCATCACAGGCACTCGGCCCATCCTGCGCGCTAAACCCAGAGCAGAGGATTCGCTTGGCGCTGGATCATGCCCCTCCAAGGCCTGGCGATGCCCAGATGGCTGCCAGCCGCGGCCCTTTCCCCATCCCCCCACGCCACAAGGTGGTGTCTGCAGCGGGCGAGGAATAAATGGGCCCCGTCTGGGGGAGGCAGATGGGAGACGGGCTGGGCATAGATGGGGAGGTGGCATGAGGCCTCCAGGACCAGCTGCCCCACCCTGACAAAGTGCTTGAACCCCCCTCACACTCCCACCCCCAAGGGAGGTGGTGCTATTCCTACTGACTCCGCCTCCTGTTGACTCTGTCTCCCCCTCTGGCCGCCTGGGGGTCTGCGTCCAATCACGCCACATTTGGCACCTGCGATCTCTGCAGTGGATTCTCTGCTCTGGCCTGTGGCTTCATGTCTTTCCTTGCAGCGCTAACCCACCCCACCCGTTTTCTTCCCCAGCCTCTCTCCAGCTGCCCCGACACACCCAGAGGATGGTCGCTCCTGTCCCCCTCCACACCACCACCTTCCCTGCTCCGTTTTCCTCGCTAACAACTTTTTCCTCTGGGCTCGGAACCCGAGATCCTTCCAGGTCACAGCTGGGTGGGGAGGGGGGTTCTGCTCGCTGTCTCACCCCACCCCCTGCCCTCCATCTCCCCCGGCTGTCCCTTCACCACCCCATGTGCACCAGTTCTCATGATTCATGCTGATCTGAATCAAACCTGGCTGTTAAGGTCACTCCAGAGACGTCCAGGGTGGGGCGAGATGTGGGAGCGTGGGGGGGCCTGGGGCTGGGGGTGGGGAGCAGACCAGACCGCTTTGATCTTCTGTCCTCCTTCCATCAGCTGTTCGTCCCAGGAGGGAATCCGGCACCGTCTGCTAACCCCACAGCTGCTGATCCCAGAATCTTTCCAAGGGGCAGGATCTCTCTGCAGGGCTCTACACTAACCCTTCCCTGCCCCCCAGGGCCACGGGACAACCCCTTAGCCCCCCCACGCCCAGCGAGACGTCTGCTGGACACAGGATCCCAACCGGGGCTCTGCCGCTATTCCTTTTGAATTGGCAAAATGTTGGATCTTTTGCTTTGCTTATTTTTCATTCCAACCGTGTGTCCCCACCCTCAAATCGGTGTCACTCCAATCAGTGTGTAGGAACAGGGGCTAGAGGGGGGGGGGCGCGTCCATTACCCCCTCATCCTGCCTTCCGAGGGGAAAGGATTTCTCGCCTGAAGAATATCTGGCGACAACGGGAGAATCTGGAAGAATGTTAACCAGAGGGGAGTGGGGTCTAGTGGTTAGAGCGGGGCTGGGCGCCAGGACTCCTGGGTTCTATTCACAGCTGGGGGAGTGTAGCCTAGTGATTAGGGTAGGGGGCTGGCCATCAGGATTTCTGGCTTTTATTCCTACCTCCTTGAGGAAGTGGGATCCTATTGGAGGGGCTGGAAGTCAGGTCTCCTGGGTTCTATCCCCAGCTCTTCCACTGACTTCCCTTTGAGGGAAGTCACGTTGCTCCTCCGTGCCTCAGTTTCCCCACCTATTAAGATTCAGATTATAGTGCTGACCTGGCTCCCAGCCAGGCGGGAGAATCAGCTAAGAGCTAGGCAGCGTCCTTCCAACCACCAGCTGATCGCTCCCTGCCTTTTCCCCAGCATTCTTCATTTACCGGAGCTAATCTGGGGTCCCTCCGAGAAACCCCGTATCACAAAGCCGGGGACCAGACTCTGGGCAGTCATCGGCAAATGGGCTCCATTGGAGTCCATGGGATCCTACCCAGCCGAGGGTCTGCCCCTCCCCCCAGCCCTTTCTGACGCGGTGACATTTCACCCTCCCATTGTGCCAGTGTAAATTAGTCGCCCCCCCGTGCAGGGTGGCAGGGACCCGGCCGTGCCCCGTGGCGCTCGGGCTGGCTGTGAAACCAGACCCAGTTCCAGCAGGGCCGGCCCGGCCCATGCCACGTCCCTCAACAACCCCCGCTCTCCGGAGCAAGTGCCCACGCTGCCTTTACGCTGAGATCGGGCAGGCCACACCCTTCCAAATTCTTTTCTTTCTTTAGATCTGGGTCCCCCCCCCATCCCCTGTCCTTCACAATGCCCCCCTGCCTTCCCACGCCCCCCCCCCAAAAGTACCCTCCAAGCACTCTCTGCCCAGTAACAGAGATGAATCACCCATGACTGCAGCTGATCTAGGAACCGAGCGTTGATTTTCATTCCTCCAGCCGACAGCCTGTTACAAATTTATTCTTTCTTCTCTTTTCTCTCTTTCTTTCTCTCTCTGTCTCTCGTTCTATCGCTCGCTCGCTCTCTTGATCCTCCTCTTCCCCCTCCCACTTGCCCCAATCCCCCCCCCCCCTCTCCCCCCCCCCCCCCCCCCAGTATTCGTTTGCCCGGGGACCCTACAGAAGGTGCTGGAGGCCACGTCCACCCACGAATCAGAGCATCAGTCAGGCGCCTGGTGCAAAGACCCGCTGCAAGCCGGCGACCGGATCTACGTCATGCCGTGGATTCCTTACCGGACGGACACGCTGACAGAGTACGCCTCGTGGGAGGACTACGTGGGCGCCCGCCACACCACCACCTACCGGCTGCCCAACCGCGTGGACGGCACGGGCTTCGTGGTATATGACGGGGCCGTCTTCTACAACAAGGAGCGGACCCGGAACATCATCAAGTACGATCTGCGGACCCGCATCAAGAGCGGCGAGACGGTGATCAACACGGCCAACTACCACGACACCTCGCCCTACCGCTGGGGGGGCAAGACCGACATCGACCTGGCCGTGGACGAGAACGGGCTGTGGGTCATCTACGCCACCGAGGGCAACAACGGGCGCCTGGTGGTGAGCCAGCTCAACCCCTACACCCTGCGCTTCGAGGGTACCTGGGAGACGGGCTACGACAAGCGCTCGGCCTCCAACGCCTTCATGGTGTGCGGGGTGCTGTACGTGGTGCGCTCCGTCTACGTGGACGATGACAGCGAGGCCGCCGGCAACCGTGTGGACTACGCCTTCAACACCAACCTCAACCGGGAGGAGCCCGTCTCGCTGGCCTTCCCCAACCCCTACCAGTACGTCTCCTCCGTGGACTACAACCCCCGCGACAACCAGCTCTACGTCTGGAACAACTACTTCGTGGTGCGCTACGCCCTGGAGTTTGGGCCCCCCGACCCCAGCACGGGTGAGCGTGCCCCCCCCACACATTGGGCACCACCAGCCCCTCGGGGGGCAGGGCTTGTGAGAGAGCTGGGAGAGCCGCCCCCATTGGTGGGGTCACAGCCCGGCCCCACCAGTGGGGGAACCCAAATGTTTCCTCTCCTCGGGTGGGGGAGGGGGCGCAGCCCTTCAGAACTTGGGGGTTTGGGGGCTATTTGGAGGGAGGCTCGTAGCAGTGGGGGGGTTGGATGGAGATGTCTGGGGGTTGCGGAGGGCTCCTGGGAGGCCTCAGAAGGGCTCCGAGCTCTGTGTGGAGTTCAGGGGGTGGAGGGTCTCATGGGGATCCTGTGAAGGGGTTTTCGGGGGGCTGTGGGGGGCTCCAAGGGAGTCAGAGGCATGGGGGGCTCTGTAGGATTTGTGGGGGCTCAGAGGAGGCTGTAGAGGGAAATTGTGGTGGATCATCATTGGGGGGTGGGTCTTATGGGGAGGGGCCCACAGGGGCTCATGGGGGGTGTCTCAGGGACTTGGGTGTGTGGTGTCAGGAGCCTGGGTGGGGGGAAGGTCTCATGTGTGTGTGGGGGGGTCGCAGGGCTGTTGGAAGGGTCAAAAGGGGGTGGAGCCCAGGGGCGGGCAGAAGGGGTCCAGGTGGGGGGCGGGTGGGATTACCAGGGGGCATATGGGGACCAAAGGGGGGACATGGGGTGTGTGGGAGGGGAGGGGGGAGTTCAGGGTTGTGCATGATCGTGTCTGGGGGAGGGGAACCAGGCATGTGCACAGGGTCCAGGGAGCCAGGGGATGTCCGGATTGGGGGTTCCCATGGCTCTGAGTGGAGATGGGGGGCTTATGGGGGTGGTTCCCAGGGCTGTGGACGGGAGTGGGGGACTGGGGTAGAGGGTTCCCAGGACCATAATGTGGGGGGGAACTGGGGCAGGTTACCAGGGCCATGAGGGTGTGGGAGACTCAGGGGGTTACCAGGGCTATGGGGGGTGGGGACTAGGTGGGTTCTCAGGGTCAGAGGGAGAGAGGGGGAGGGGATGGTTCCCAGGGCCATAGAGTGGGCAGGGCACTGGGGGGGGTTCCCAGGGCCGTAGGGAGGACGGGGCACTTGGGGGGTGTCTGGGTCTCTAACCTCCCTCCTCCCGCCCCTAGGCCCCGTCACCTCCACACCGCTCAGCACCACCACCACCGTGCGGCCCACCACGGTCACCACCACGGCCTCGCCCGCCGCCACCACCACGGTGCGCAGGGCCCCCCTCACCACCCACCCCATCGGCGCCATCAACCAGAAGGGCACGGAGCTGCACCCCATCACGGCCGCTGCCCCCAGCACCCGCAAGCCCCCCTCCTCCAACCAGCACGTCTCCCCCGAGCTCTTCTGCGAGCCCAAGGAGGTCAGAAGGGTCCAGTGGCCGGCCACGCAGCAGGGCATGCTGGTGGAGCGGCCCTGCCCCAAGGGCACCAGAGGTAACGGGCGGCTGGGGGGGGCAGCGGGATGGCATTGACCCCCCCCTCAGAGTCTGCCGACCAGCTGGGAAAACAAGGAGAGTGGAGTCTAGTGGGTAGAGCGGGGGGGGGGGGGGCTAGGTGCCAGGACTCCTGGGTTCTCTCCCCATCTCTGGGAGGGGAGTGGGCTGTAGTGGTTACAGCAGGGTCTGGGTGCCAGCCAGGACTCCTGGGTTCTCTCTCCTGCTCTGCCCCTGTTTCGCTGACCTGAGCAGCATGGTACTGACTGGTACTCCCAGCCTGACCCCTAGAGGGCGACGTGGCCACACAAAGGGGGAACTGCTGCCCCTTCAGGCACTGCATCGGCCCCAAAGCAGAGACCCCCCAAAGCCCACGTACCCCTTAGGGGGCGTGGATGGGCCCTGCCTACACTGGGGAATCTGGGGCTGGGCTAAGCTGACAGGGGGGCCCCCGGCCGTCTCCCTTCTCCCCTTCTCCGGTGCCTCCCGCCTCTCTCTCTGCCCGCAGGAATCGCCTCCTTCCAGTGCCTGCCGGCCCTGGGGATCTGGAACCCGCGCGGCCCCGACCTCAGCAACTGCACCAGCCCCTGGGTCAACCAGGTGGCACAGAAGGTACGGCGGCCCCCGCCTTTCCCCCACCCTCCTGTGCCCACCATGCCTACTGTGCCCTCCATACTCGCCTCTCTGCTTCGGGGGGTCACCACTCATAACCTATGTGGGAGCTGGGGGGCATCACCCATACCCTACAGAGTGGGACCCAGGGCATGGCTTGTACCCTACAAAGAGCCTGGGGGGAGCATGGTTCCTACCCTATGGGGCAGGATCCGGCAGGTCGCTTGTACCCTGCGGGGGCAGGGCAAGGGGGCACTCCTACCCTGTGTGGGGAGACCTGGGCCTGGGACCCAGCTCCCCGGGGCTGATCAGGGTCTCTTCCCCCTGTCCCGGCAGATCAAGAGCGGGGAGAACGCGGCCAACATTGCCAGCGAGCTGGCGCGGCACACGCGGGGACCCATCTACGCCGGCGACGTCAGCTCCTCCGTCAAGCTGATGGAGCAGCTGCTGGACATCCTGGACGCCCAGCTGCAGGCGCTGCGCCCCATCGAGAGGGAGTCGGCTGGCAAGAACTACAACAAGGTGCAGGCGACTGGGAGTCAGGGCTCCTGGGTTCTGTCCCTGACGGTGACCTTGGGCGAGTCGCTGCCGCCATTCTGTGCCTCAGTTTCCCCATCTGTAAATGAGGATAATGCTACCTAGGCAACAGGCTGTAGGGAGGTGTCCATGTAGATTAGCTCTGGGGTGCCCAGGCTGTGGGTGCTCTGGCAGGACCTGTGTGGTTAACCCCCTAAAGGGGAGCCCTATGGAACCACCCCACCCCCAATGCCAGGGCGTCTCTCACATCCCATCACACAGAGAAAGGTCTATTCCTCCGTGCCAACCCCTGCAGCGTCCCCACGCGGGGCCGTTTCTGTATGTTGATATCCTGACTTCTTAATGGTGTCATCATGATGTACGACGACGTGAGGGGTCTTGTGATGTCATCACCTGGCTCCGTGACGGGAGGGCGCCCACCTGTGATGTCATCACATGGTGCCGTGACGGGAGGGCGCTCCTCTGTGGTGTCCTCACATGCCATCGGGACGTGAGGCTTCCTACTGGAGCCGCCTACGTTATGTCACGATGTGCTGACGGGTTTTGTGACACTGCATCACATCACGAGATGACAACTCTTCATCCGACGCCATGACGTGGTGATGTTCCTTCACGAGCTGCTGTCCCACCGTCGCGGGGGGCCAGCCCACTGGGTCACAGTGTGATGCGCTCTCTTCAGGGGGTCGTTCTTCTCACCAGCCACGGGCAGCCGGCTGGCTTTTGAAAGCCTGGGCCCCCCCACTCACTCCAGGGGTCACAGCTGGGATTGGCGAGAGGCCCCATTGCACTCAGCTAGTTACCCAGTGGTCATCGGCTAGTTATCGAACAAAGATTGGCTAATTTTAGCTAGTTAGCCAGTAGTTATTGGCTAGTTACTCAGTGGTCATTAGCTAGTTACCCAATGGTCATTGCCTCTAGTTATCAGCTAGTTACCCAATGGTTAACAGTTAGTTACCTAATGGTTATCGGCTAGATATTGGCTAGTTACTCAATCATTAATGGCTAGTTACCCAATGGGTATTGGCTCGTTGTCAGATAGTTACCCAATGGTTATTGACCGGTACCTGTGACTGACACTGGGGCTAGCAGGGATCTGATGCAGGAAGCGCAGATTTGGCTCCAAGGCCCCAAGGTGGGAACGTATCCCAGAGAATCAAAGCCTGGACCCTCGGTGCTGGGATCTGGCCCTGACCGTTCCTTCTTGTCTGTTCCCCGCTTCCCTCCCTGCTCTGCCTTCCACGTGTCTGGCGCCTTCAGATGCACAAGCGAGAGCGGACCTGTAAAGACTACATCAAGGTGAGTGGGGGGGCTCCTAGGCTCCCCAACACTAATCAGCTGGTCCCCGAGAAACCGCCACAGATGGGCAGCGAGTTACGGGGCTCTCAGCCCGGAGAGTGCCCTGCTCTTACACCAGGGTGCCAGCAACATAACTGATTGCAGGAGGGTCACTCCGGATTTACACCACGGAGTGAGAGGGGAATTGTGATGGGAGCCTGGGGTACAACCTGAAACTGTGGGACCGCTGTGCCCCCTTAATTCTCCAACCTGGGCTGTCTCACACAGTGCTTTGCTAGTGACAAGCAGCAAACCCCTCCAGGCGCTCTGATCACTCAGCCATGTGGAGCTCCACCCCCAGCTAGATTGTGTGAAAGCTCCCTGAGCCACTCATGAATCGTACAGAGAGAGGCACCTACCCGTCACCCCAGACCCCGGCCTTGCACCCCGGCAATATACCGTCTGACACCGCTCAAGGCTCCCTTGGACAGTGCAAGCTCCTTGATCAGTTCATCACTCCAACCAAAGGGTAGTGGAGTCTGCAACAGCCCCTGTTAACCTGAGCTGAGATTCCCCCAGCACTTCACCCAAAGCCCCACTGTTTTGGGTCAAATGTAAACCAGATTTGTTAACTACAGGGAGACCGATTGTAAGTGATTAGAAGTAGCAGCCACAGAGCTCGATGTTAGGAGCCGGCATCGAGATCCAAGTTTGTTACCTAAGAAATAAAAACAAATTTTCCGTCTAAACTCTAGAGACTGAGCAAGATTGTCAGTCTCCCAACCCCAGCTTGGCAAAGGTGGAGCCCCCGTTCCAGGGCTGGCTATTGGCCAAGAGAGACACCCACTCACCCCCCTAGCCCTGAGCCAAGGGGGCACGGGGAGGAGGCCGAGTGGTTGCTCCGATTGGGGTGGGGGTAGCTCTGGTGCCCTGGGGCATCGGGGCAGGCAGGCTGGGGGGCGAGAGAAGGGGCTGCGGCTGTAGAGGGGAGCTTGCCCCGCCCAAGGGAACCCCGGGGTCTGTCTGAGAATCCCATCCCTGGCTCCCCTCTCGGGTGTGGGGCCCAACGCGGGGCTGAGCCGTGTCACACACACACACCTGCCCCCTCCCCCAGGCTGTGGTGGAGACCGTGGACAATCTGCTGCGGCCCGAGGCGCTGGAGTCGTGGAAGGACATGAACGCCACGGAGCAGGTGCACACAGCCACCATGCTGCTGGACATCCTGGAGGAGGGCGCCTTCCTGCTGGCCGACAACGTCAAGGAGCCCGCGCGCTTCGTCACCACCCGGCAGAACGTGGGTGAGTGGCCCCCCCAATGCCTGGATGCCTGGGTCCTCCAGGGATCAGTGGAAGTAGTTGGGGGGGGGGGCAGGAACGCTCATCCTGGCCCAAAAAGGCAGAGACCCCAATAATCGCTTTCTATCCCCAGCGTCCTCGTCCCCAAGAGGCAGAAGGGAAAGCTGATTCTGGGTCAGGCCTCCCACCTGGATGCCTGGGTCCTCCAGGGTTAGGGAGGTGGAGCGGGGGTCCGCAAGGCCGATCCTGGCCCACAGTGGCAGAGACCCCACTATCCCCAATACCAATAGGCAGGTGGCGAAGATGAGCTTGGGCTTGGCCTCTTGCCCGGATTCCTGGGTCCTCCAGGGATTGGATCGGTGGGTGACCCTGATTCACAGCATGGTAAAGGGGGGTCTGGTGGTGTTTCTCAGAGCAAACTCCACCCATGTGCGGGACAGATGTGCGTGCAATGCGTGTGCAGGATGGATGGATGTGCGGGACAGATGTGCGTGCAATGCATGCGCAGGACGGACGTGTGTGCAGGATGGATGCATGTGCAATGTGTGTGCAGGACAGATGTGTGCGCGGGTCAGCTGCATGTTCAGGATGGATGTGTGTACAGGATGGATGCATGTGCAATGCGTGTGCAGGATGGATGGGTGTGATGAGTGTGCAGGACGGCTGTGGGTGCAGGATGGATTAATGAGTGGGATGGATGCTTGTGCAGGACGGATGTGTGGGGGGGGCGGATGCCGATGCAGGATGGAAGCATGTGTGTGCGATGCGTGTGCAGGGTGGATGCGTGTGTGGGACAGATGCATGTGCATGCGATGTGTGTGCAGGACGGCTGTGGGTGCAGGACAGATGCGTGTGCGGGGCGGATGTGTGTGCAGGGTGGATGCAGATGCAGGATGGATGCATGTGCGTGCGATGCGTGTGCGGGACGGCCTGGCTGCATCGCTGAGGTAGCACGCCCCCCCCCCCGCCCTCACGGCTCTCCCCCCACAGTGCTGGAGGTGACAGTGCTGAACACGGAGGGGCAGGTGCAGGAGCTGGTCTTCCCGCAGGAGTACGCCAGCGAGAACTCCATCCAGCTCTCGGCCAAAACCATCAAGCAGAACAGCCGCAATGGTGAGTGGGGGGCCCGGCCCCCGCCCTGGGCATGGGGGGAACCCCAGGGAGCGGCACTAACCACCCTCCTCTCCTCCCCAGGGGTGGTCAAGGTGGTCTTCATCCTCTACAACAACCTGGGCTTCTTCCTCTCCACCGAGAATGCCACGGTCAAGCTGAGCGGGGAGGCGGGCGCCCCCAGCCCCGCCCTGGTCGTCAACTCGCAGGTCATCGCCGCCTCCATCAACAAGGAGTCCAGCCGTGTCTTCCTCATGGACCCCGTCATCTTCACCCTCTCCCACCTGGAGGTGAGACACGCCCCAGCCACGGTGATGGGCTGCTGGGGCACTGCCCCCAATGCCCTGGCTGTGGCCCGTCCCCATACACACCCCAGCCTGGCACCAGGGGGCGCTGTGCTGCTGGGGGTGCTGCCCCCAATGCCCTGGCTGTGCCCTGTCCCCATACACACCCCAGCCTGGCACCAGGGGGCGCTGTGCTGCTGGGGTGCTGCCCCCAATGCCCTGGCTGTGCCCCGTCCCCATACACACCCCAGCCTGGCACCAAGGGGCGCTGGGTTGCTGGGGTGCTCTCAATGAGAATCTGGACGCACGAATTCCAGTGTATCCCTCTGTCCTTCTATGCCCCCCCCTCCGTACCTGGGTCCCCTGTGATGCTCGAGCTTCCATCACCTCCGTTGTCACTGACGTGTCCCCCCCGGCTGCTCCCCACAGGCGAAGAACCACTTCAACGCCAACTGCTCCTTCTGGAACTACTCGGAGCGCTCCATGATGGGCTACTGGTCGACGCAGGGCTGCCGCCTGGTGGAGACCAACAAGACGCACACGACCTGCGCCTGCAGCCACCTCACCAACTTCGCCGTGCTCATGGCGCACCGCGAAATCGTAAGGGCCTGGGCACGGGAGCAGGGCGGGCACCGGGGGCACCTCGGCTGGTCTGAGCACAGCGTCACCCCCCCAGGGGCTGGTCGGTGTGCACTGTCCCCTCCCTCCCGCAGCTGGTTTGTGCACGCTGTCCCCGCCCCTCCCCAAAGAGACTGGTCTGTGCACATGCACAGTGTGTGTCCCCCACAACGGCTGGTCTGTGTACACTGCCCCCCTCTAGTGGCTAGTCGGAGGATAACAGCCTACTGTTCCTTTAGCTCAAGTTGCAGAACGTCCTAGTTCCAATCCCAGCTGATCGCTCCTGCTGGCACGTGGGGGGGAGGGTGTCGGCAAAGGGGCAAAGAGGAAGGAGGGTGCTGGGGAGGGGAGGCATTGCTGGAGCAATGGCAGAGGTGGGGGGGTGCATCTTTGAATTGTCCAGGTTAGGAGGGGAGGGGGAGAATCCCCAGGGAGATGGGGGGGCACCAGGAGTGGGGAGGATCCCTGGTGAGATGGAGGAGGGGTGCCTGGAGGGGAGCACCCCAGGGTGCTGGGGCGAGCTCCGGCTTTGGGCAGTGGCTCCCCCGCAGCACAACAGCCCCGGGGGCGCCCGTCCTAACCCCCCTTCTCCTGCCGCCCCAGTACCAGGGCCGTATCAACGAACTGCTGCTGTCGGTGATCACCTGGGTGGGCATCGTCATCTCGCTGGTGTGCCTGGCCATCTGCATCTCCACCTTCTGCTTCCTGCGCGGGCTGCAGACCGACCGCAACACCATCCACAAGAACCTCTGCATCAGCCTCTTCCTCGCCGAGCTCCTCTTCCTCATCGGCATCGACAAGACGCAGTACGAGGTGGGGCCCAGCAGGGGGCGCCCTGCCCTGGCCCTCACGGCTGACCCCAGGGCCCCAGCGTGGCGCTAGGAGGCGCCGTGCTGCAGGAATGGCCGGCCCCGCATTCATTCCACCTCCCCTAAAAATTCCCTGCAGTTTCATTGTGTTGTCCCCTCTTTCATGATTGTGTTGCCGTAAGGCTCTTAAACAGGCCCCGCACTCCACCCCAGAGGCAGCTGCATCTCAGCACCAGGCGAGGGATCCCTGTATAAACAGTCCCCACGTGCCGCACCCCAGAAGCGGCTGCATCTCTGCACTGGGCGAGGGATCCCTGTCTGTATCGCTAACCCCCTTGTCCCTCTTCCCCCTCCCCAGATCGCCTGCCCCATCTTCGCGGGGCTGCTGCATTACTTTTTCCTGGCAGCCTTCTCCTGGATGTGCCTGGAGGGCGTGCACCTCTACCTCATGCTGGTGGAGGTCTTCGAGAGCGAGTACTCCCGCAAGAAGTACTACTACCTGGGCGGCTACTGCTTCCCGGCCCTCGTGGTGGGCATCGCTGCTGCCATCGACTACCGCAGCTACGGCACCGACAAGGCGTGAGTGCTGGGCGAGGGGCTAAGACACTGATGGAGTGGGAGTGCTGGGGGCGGGGCTAAGGCACTGATGGGGCGGGAGTGCTGGGGGCGGGGCTAAGGCACTGATGGGGTGGGAGTGCCGGGAGCGGGGCTAAGGCACTGATGGGGTGTGAGTGATAGGTTGGGGCGGGACTAAGACAGCAATGGGGCATGAGTGTTGGAGGGTGGGGCTATGGCACAGAGAAGGCATGAGTGCTAGTGGGTGGGGCTATGACCCCAACGGGTGTGAGTCCCAGCAGCAGGTTGGATAAAAATTGACATAAAAAAATTTAAAATCTCATTTTTGAAATTAATTCCCTGTTTCTCTATAAAAACAAAGCTATTCAAAATTGAATTTGAAATTGACAAACTGATGTTAAGGCCTAAACTTATTCTGATCTATTACAATGATTGTAATCAAATTACAAAAATAATAGGCAGCAGTAAACGTTTGCTGCCAAACTTTAAAGAAAGTCAAAACCCCTGAAGTGGTGGAAGTCACTGGCTCAGCACCTGGAACTGGAGTTTGTTGAAGAACTAAACCAGCTCGTGATAGCAGTAGCCTTATCTGTGTGCTTCCTTGCATTTTATCCAACGAGTTCAGCTCAGTTCATTCAAAGTTGAAAACCCAACTGGGAGTTGAAAACGCAGGAGAGCTTGTTTTCCTTTTCCAATCTGTGAATAAAACCAAGTGTGAGAGGATGAGATCTACTAGTTCTAAAATCTCGATGCGCAGGGTGACCTGAAACAATCACTGTGATTCACTAACTGCGGATAATGCTCCCTTCGTTTCATAAATCGATTCGGTTTAAATGGAAACCACGGTTTGAGAAATTCGCTTTTTCCCCAGCACGTTTAAGGGAGTTTTATTTAACTAAATCATGAAAAGCATTTTAAAAATTGTGCCTTTTTAATTGAATTCCAATTTCCAGCCCAAGGCAGCTTGACACAAATCCCGAGTAAAAAATGACTCTGGTGAATAAGAAATGCGTCATTCACCATTTTCTAACATCATACAAACATGTAAAAAGCAAGAGTCTAAAGAGACGCATGTGAAGCTATAGACTTGCTTCAATAAATTCGGCTAGATCGAGCGAATCGTCCTGCTTAGCAAGCCCAATGGAGTGTAACAGATACATTTAAATGCAAATCAACATGTGTTAAGTGTTTCCGTCCAATGAGTCTTCACCGTCCTTTAGGAAAATACCAAAAAAGTACACACCCATATGCCCTGGTCAGGGCCAGGGCACTGGCATTGATGTGGCATGAGTGCTGAGGCATATGGGGGAAATCCAGAGTGGTCCTTGTGCCCCATAGCTGTTGTGTGGGCTTCTCTGCAGTGCGCAGCTTCCTGGGGCAGCCCCAGAAGGGGTGAGGGAGATTTGGGTGTCCTCCCCCATGGGGCCACCAAGTCAGCTTGCCTGTAGCTAACACTCCCTCCCCGACTTCCCACAGCTGCTGGCTCCGAGTGGACAATTACTTCATCTGGAGCTTCATTGGCCCCGTCTCCTTCATCATCGTGGTGAGTCCAGAGGTGCTGTGGGGGGAACGTAGAGACGTCCCAGTGCCCGCAGCGTGACAGGCTGCTCCCCCAGCCTCAGGCAACCCCCCAGGAAGGGATTGGCATCATTATTCCCACTGCCAAGGCGGAGCTAGAACCCAGGAGTCCTGGCTTCCAGCCCCACCTGCTGTAACCACTAGACCCCACTCCCCTCCCAGAGCCGGGGCTAGAACCCAGGAGTCCTGGCTTCCAGCCCCACTTGCTGTAACCACTAGACCCCACTCCCCTCCCAGAGCTGGGGCTAGAACCCAGGAGTCCCAGCCCCCCAGCCCCTCCCATCAGCTCCAGCCACTGGCCCCTCACACCACAGGGGGCGCTCTCCCCTAACTCTAACCCCAACACCCCAGCCCAGAGCTCTCAGTCTCATTGGCCTGTCTCTGCCCTGTCTCTGGGTAAAGCCCCTCCCAGAACCCACTAACCCGCATTGGGGGATAAGTGACCATTGGAGCCATGTCCTGGCTCACAGAAATGGGCCCCGTACAATAGGAAAAGAAAGCCTCCCATAGCCCTTCTCAGAGTGGGGCAGAGGGGTCACGGCACGGGGGGAGGGCCGGAGACAGCCCCTCCCAGAGGGGTCACGGGGGGAGGGGCAAAGACACAGCCCGTCCCAATGTGGGGCGGCTGGGGGAGTGATTGCACGAGTGGTTGGGGGAGAGGAGGCCTCCCAGTCAGCGGGGGCTGGGGGCGGAGGGGCAGGGGGCGGAGGGGCAGGGGGGTCTGTTGCCGAGCTGGGGTCTCACGGCTCCCCCGCCCCCAGGTCAACCTGCTCTTCCTCATGATCACGCTGCACAAGATGAGCCGCAGCACGGCCGTGCTCAAGCCCGACTCCAGCCGCCTGGACAACATCAAGTGAGTGAGGCCAGGTCGGCAGGCACTGGGGTCCCCCCCACTGACGCCCCCGCCCCCGGGAGGAGCTGGGGAGACACTGCACTGGCCACAGCCCCGGCTGGACAGGGCACGGGTGACCCCCCGAGGTGGCTGCATCTCAGTGCCAGGCGAGGGGTCCCTGTATAAACAGCTCCCATGCCCCACCCCAGAGGTGGCTGCACCTCAGCACCGGGCGAAGTGTGCGGAGGATGCCATGGGTAACTCTCTGTGTCTCTCCCCTGCAGGTCCTGGGCGCTGGGCGCCATCGCTCTCCTTTTCCTCTTGGGACTCACCTGGGCCTTCGGCCTCCTCTTCATCAACAAGGAGTCCATCGTCATGGCCTATCTCTTCACCACCTTCAACGCCTTCCAGGGCATGTTCATCTTCGTCTTCCACTGTGCCCTGCAGAAGAAGGTCAGGCACTGCCCTCGGCCAGGAGAGGGGCAGCGGCAGAGCTGGGGGGTCCCAGGGTTGGGGTAGCAGTGGGGTGCGGGTCAGGAGTGAGGGGCACCGGCAGAGCTGGGGGGTCCCATGTCTGGGCTAGCAGGGGCTGCGGGTCGTGAGTGAGGGGCACCGGCAGAACGGGGCGGGGGGAGCCCAGGGCTGGGCTAGCAGGGGGTCTCCCAGCTCAGTGCACTAACCCCGGTCGTTGTCCCCCCCCCCCCGCAGGTGCACAGGGAGTTCAGTAAATGCCTGCGTCACGCGTCCTGCTGTCTGCGCAGTCCCCCGGGGGCCACACTCGGCTCCCTCAAGACTTCAGCCATTCGGAGCAACAACCGCTACTACACGGGCACGCAGGTACGGGGGGCAGAGCCCTGCCTGGGCTGGGGGGCAGGGAACGGAGCCCTCCCTGGGCTGGGGATGGGATCGGAGTGGCAGGGCAAATGGGGACAGATGTACAGAGCCCCGTCCTAGGGCTGGGGACAGATGGACAGAACCTTACCTAGTGCAGGGGGTGGGATGGGGGGCAGGGGACAGAGTCCTCCCTAGGGATGGGGGCGGGGTGGGGGGAGGTGCCAGACTCTCTCTTAGGCAGGGCTGGGGTCTCTGGGGGTGGGACAGGCAGCCAGGGGTATCAGTGTCTGAGCTCCCCCCCCCCCCCCCCAACCCCCCCCCCCCCCGCACCCCCTGCCCAGCACCCCCACCCTGAACCGAGGTGAGACTCCACACCCAGCACCCCCTGCCCAGCTCCCCCACCCTGAACCAAGGTGAGACCCCCCCACCCAGCACCCCCACACTGAACCGAGATGAGACCCCCCACCCAGCACCCCTTGCCCAGCTCCCCCACCCTGAACCGAGGTGAGACCCCCCACCCAGCACCCCTTGCCCAGCTCCCCCACCCTGAACCGAGGTGAGACCCCCCCAACCAGCACCCCCTGCCCAGCACCCCACCCTGAACCGAGGTGAGACCCCCCACCCAGCACCCCCTGCCCAGCACCCCCACCCTGAACCGAGGTGAGGCCCCCCAACCAGCACCCCCTTCCCAGCACCTCCACCCTGAACCGAGGTGAGACCCCCCACCCACCCCCCCCCCCCCCCCCCCCCCCCCCCCCCCCCCCGGGGGCAC
>NC_048313.1:28784744-28826382 GCF_013100865.1 Trachemys scripta elegans
TTTTCGTTCCTTCTTTCCTTTGGTTCTTTCCTGCTCTCTCTGTCTCTCCCTTGGAATTCCGTTGCTCCTTCCTTCCTCTATTCAATATGCCAAACCAATTTTGGGTCGAGTGCATTAAACAGAACAAAAGACAAAAAGAATTATAACAATAACGACGATGCAGATCATTTAAAAAAAAAAAGAACAAAAAAAAATACAAAAAAAATGGCAACTATTGTTGAGTTACAAACGAGAAATTCAAACAATAAAGGAAACAAGAGTTCTTGGAACCAAGGGGCCGAGCGCTGGGTGGTTTTGTTCTGGTGGGCGCGGCAGGTGGGGCGGGGGGTCGAATGGCGCGGCGGGCAGGGCGATAAATGCCTGGGGGCAGGGATGGTGCCAGGGGAAGGTGCCAGGGAGTGGGGGGTGATGCCAGGGGCCGGGGAGGGGATGCTTGAGGGGGTGGGGTGGTGCCAGGGGGCACAGGGGTGCGTGATCGGCTCTTTAGGGTTATTCCTCCCCCACCCACTCTCTGTTCATTAGCCCCTTCTGTGTCAGCCCAGCATCTAGGGAGCCCCCTAGTGGAGGCCCCAGGACACTGCTGAGCCAGAGAACAGCTCGGTTGGGTCAGGGTCCATCAGCCTCCAAGACAGAATCCGCCTTTACGGTCACCACTGCGGAGGCCTGGCTATTTCCACCACCAGGGGGCGCTGTGCACACCCACACCTCAACTCACCGACCCAGACAGACAGCTGCGGGGGGATGGGGGCTCGGGGCACTGGGAGGCCCCATCACTGTGGATGTGAACGAACATGGCCCCCAGGGGTCGGCGCCCGGCATCGCCTCAGCCTGGTTCTTGTTTCCAGAGGCTCATTGGGAGCTGGTAGCCCCTTGGCTCCCCCCCACCCCTGCATTCTGGGAGCCCGTTTCTGTGGCCCTGGCAGCCCCGGTGCCCCACTGCGCAGACCATGGGGGCAGCTGCCACCTCCACACACCCTGCAGCTGAGACCCCCTCAAACTCGTTTCATACCAGGCCCAGGCCCCGTTCCCTGCCCCGGGGCTGGATCAGAGCCAGCGCCCCCTAGAGCGGCAGGGCCTTGTGTCCCATTCCCGCCCTGAGCCAGGCTGAATTTGATAACAGTGATTAGATTGGGGATGGGGGGGGGAGGCTGGGAGTCAGGACTCCTGGGTTCTATCCCCAGCTCCGGGGAGGGGGAGATGAGACTGCGCCAGGCCCCTGCAGACAGCAGCTCACTTGCACCGGAATCAGGCCTGGCTTGGAACTGGGAGACTCCCAGGGAATTGGGGGGGGCATAGAGACTGCTGCGGGGGCGGGGGGCAGTGTGTGAAAGGCCTTGGGGATCTCCATCCCACCTTTCCTCAGCCGGCCAGGAGATGGCAGCAAACCCCAGCGAGCAGGACCGGCCCTGCCAGGGTGAGCCAGGAACGGAGGGATGGATCAGATACACCCCCAGCCCTGGGCACGGCCAAGCTAGCAGCCCCCCCACGCTGCTCCCGTCTCCCCGTCCCCTGAGGCACCCGCGGGGGCAGATGTCAGGAGCCGGGGTCCGGGGTGGGGAACTGGCCTGGCAGGATGAATGGGGAGAGGATGGCAGGTCCGTATGTGCCGCGTCCTTCTGTCCTTTGGGGGTCTGTCCCCACTCTAACCCCCAGCCTCCCCTCCATCCAGTGTGTCCCTGCCCCCCGCCCCAGCCAGCAGGCAGAGGGACCTGGCCAAACTCCCCAGAGCAGAGCAGAGCATGGCCCAGCGTGTGGGTGTGGGGCTCAGCCCCCTGCTTGGCTGCCTTGGGGGCAGAGATTATCCCCACGCTAACCTGGCACCAAACTGGGGGGGCGACTCGTTCAAACCATGGGCTGGGACTCAGGAGCTCTGGGGTCAGTTCTTGGCTCTTCCACTGACTTCCCTGAGTGACCTGGGTCAGTCCCTCTTCACTGCAGGTTATCGTCCCTGGTTCAATGAGGAGCTCTTTGGGCAGGGACTGTGTGTCTGTGTGTCTGCGCAGCGCCCAGCACAATGGGGCCCTGATCTCCGTTCTCATCTGCCCCCTGTCTGGAGAGACACAGCAGGGTTCTGGCGCTGTGTGATCAATTCTATTGCCCTCTAGTGACCAGGACGGCTGTGTGGTTAAGAGACCTACTGCTGCAAGCTGCTGAGGGAGCTCTCCCTTAGCTCAGCTGGGTTGAGACCCGTCTCAGTCCCCCCTTGTGGTCTCCGACTGGAGCTGTTATTTGTTTTCTTCATTTCCACACTGCTCTGTGTTGTTGCTACATGGCTGTTCAGCAGCCCCTGCCCCCCACCCCAGAGGTGGCTGCATCTCAGCACCAGGCGAGGGATCCCTGTATAAACAGCCCCCACACCCCACCCCAGAGGCGGCTGCATCTCAGTGAGCTGAGAACTGATCCCTCTATACACAGCCTGAAGTGGCCCCTAGGTGCCGCGGCAGCGCTGGAGAGTTCTGAATGTCCCGGCGAAGAGCTGACCCCAGGACAGCCGGCTGGGAGCAGCAGCTGGGCCCATTGCCCGTCGCAGCCCCGCAGCCTGTGACAGGCCAGCGCTTCCGGTCCATAGGCCAGGCCCCCAGCTGGGGTAACTCTGTGTCACCCCCCTGCAGCTCACAGCGCTCTGTCCAGAACCCCGCTGAGGCCCTGCTGCATGGACCCTGATGGAGAGACAGCTGATTTCCACCAGCTGGGGCCCTGGCCCCATTGACACCAGTTTCGACCAGCAGCGGCCCTGGCCCGCTGTCTGCCCCCATCCCCACAGCCCGAGCGCTGAACTTCACTCCAAGATTGGCCGCAATAAAAACAGCTGGCTCCTTGGATGGAAAAACAATTCCTCTCCCCCCTCCCCCCCGCTTCCCGCTCCCCATGGTCCCTGCATCTCTACAGCGAATTGCACCATATTTACTGGGGGGCAGGGCCAACTAGCCATGACATCGCAGTGGGGGAGCAGCAGAGCGTCCCTGACAGCTGTATGCCTGCTGCACTCCACCCCCTGAGCTAAAGGAGTCGCTCCCTCAGCCAGCAGCTTGAGTTAGCTGTTAGCCTCCATGGGGTGCAGGCACTGTGCACCCCCGTGTTCCCTCAGCGCTGTGACCCCTGTCGGTCTCCAGCCATTGTGGTGCAGAGCTATCCCCAGCATTTGTGGCTCTCAGGGATCTCCCCACCTTAATCTGGACTCTGTTCCCCAGATCAGGACCCAGGTCTCCACCCACCTCCCAGGAATCACCCCACTGCTCGCTCAGGGGGCAGCCCCCCAAATTCCCCAGCAGGGAGCGGGGCCGGGGTCAGGTCCAGAGCGGAGGATGCTGGGGAATGCCCTCTGGCCAGACACAGAATGGGAACAGTTGGGGAAAGCCCCATCCGAGAGCCCATGCCAGCCTGTCAGCCTGCACCCTGCTCCATAGGGACCCCCGCCCACATCCATGAGCCACGCCTCCATGGCCCCCACTTCCTCACTGGGGCTGCTGCCCGGGGGCCCCATTGTCAGCCACAAAAGAAGCAGCGTTGCAAGGTCAGACCCCTTCGTACCAACAAGCTGACCCTCTGGGCTACAGGGAACTCGCTGTGGGCCATATAGGGCATATGGCACATAGGCGGCATTCTGACTCTGTCCAGAAGGGGGCAGACTTGTGCTCTCGCTCACACCCGCAGGGTGTCACAGCAGCTCGCTGAGAGCCAGACCAGAAAATTCCCCATTGAGCTAAACAGCCCCCCAACACCTTCCAGCCATCCAGCGCCTCCCCTTAATTAAGAACCGCTCACCAGCCAGCCCCGGGGCAGGGTAGGAGTCAGGACTCCTGGGTCCTTTCTGCTGCTTTCTGAGCTCCCCACCCCCCACCAGCGTCTTTCTCACGTTTTCACCCAGGCAGGCGAAATCGCCAACTCAGCAACAGAAAAAAATAAACTCTGAGCGGAAAAAGCTCTTGTGTGGGTGAAGCTGGCGTGACGCAGATGGGGAGGGAGCTGGGGAGGGGAGGGGAGGGGGCTGAGGAAAGGTGGAAGTGCCAGGCCGCCCTCTGGAGATGTTTGTGTCTCTCCTTCGACAGGCACATGCACCTTCCCCTTTCACTGCAAAAGGGTTCTGGGGCCAGATCCCGGCTGGTGTCAATGGGCGTCGCTGCGCTGCAGGGTGGGCTCTGGGGGCACTTCAAGGGAAGCCACAGGTGCTGCTGGAAAGGCTGTTGGGGAGGAGATTGGGAGGGCGCTGTGCTGCAGGGAGCGGGGCAGGGACTCATGAGGGTGGCTCCCCCATCGCAGTCAGCGCGGGCGCCAATGCCCCAGCACGGCACTAGGGGGCGCAGTGCTGCAGGGAGCAGGGTGGGGTGAATGTCTCCTCATTAACCCTTCATCTCCTGGACAAATCCACATGCGCCGTGTCAATCCTGTTGTTTCTCTTGAGGGCTATTTTCAGGGGCGCCTGCCGGGCTTTGCGCTACCAGCCAGTTCCATTCAACCTGGACTGCAAGTTGACAAGGGATTCTGCTTCACTCCCTGTCTTACTATGCTGTAGTGTGTGGCTGTTAAACAGCCCCTGCGCCCCACCCCAGAGGCAGTTGCATCTCAGCACTGGGTGGGCGATCCCTGTGTTTATAGGATTTAATGGACTTTGTGATTCTCCCTGACCGCCCCCTTCTGGCAGTGAGTTGCACAGTCTGCAGCTCAGCAAGTTCACCCCCAGCGCATCTGTCCCCAGAACGCCCCCTCCCGCCCCGCCTCCCCCCCAGTACCCCAGCCAGCAGCCGCAGGTTGGCTCCCGACGCCAGCTGAGCCTGCAACCTGATCCCTGCCTGCCTGGCTTTGTGTAGCTCCTTGGGCGGGAAGGGCTGAGAAGGCAGCTCACCATTAACGATTGCCCTGCAATGATCAAACAGCAGCTGTGAATCACTAACAGTCGGTGCAGCGTCCCCAGATCTCGCCAGCCACACGACTTCACCCGTCAACCCTGCAACCCTCTGATTGGCTGCCCTTCTCCACTTCCCCACCTCCTGGGGAAGGGCAGCCAATCAGGGCTGTTGCGGGATGCAGGCTGAGCTCTCTCCCCCTCCCTTCAAAGGCTAAGAGGAGTTTTGGGGTGGGGGAGGGGAAGCAGCGGACAATATTCTCATTGGGCGGGAGGGGGCAGGAAGAGTCCAGTCACTCAGGGCAGCTCCATTCCCCCCTTCCCCTCCCATGAACAATGGATCAGTCCGCTCTCCACTATTTACCCCCTCCCCTCCTGTGAACAATGTGAGTCAGTCCACTCTCTGCTCCTCCCCCTCTGTGAACAATGGGTCAGTCTGCTCTCTGCTCCACCCCCATCCCCTCTATCCTTGCAGCCCCTGGCAGGGGAAGGGGCTGTAGAAGGAGCCCCTGGAGCTGCAGATGTGGGGCTGGGTGGGCCCAGAATTAATTGATGACAATGCTGGAGATTGAGACAAAGCTGGAAACTTCTGCAGAATGAACAACCAATGAGCTCCTGCAGTGGGGCAGAATCACCAGTGTTACTGCCCCATATACACACCCTGGGGGACAGGGGGAGTTCACACCCTGTAACTGCCTCACAAAACACACCTTGGAGGGAGTTCACACCGTGTAACTGCCCCCACATACGCCTGGGGGGGGACAGGCGGAGTTCACCCCTGTAACTGGCCCCACACACACTTGGGGGGGGGCAGGGGGAGTTAAAAATAGCAAAAGACAAACCCCCAAACCACAATCTCATCGTTTTTTACTAAAATCTCCTGATTTGAGGGCTGATTTCCTGATTTTGGGGTTTGTCTCACTTCATCTTCTGGTGCTGTTAATGATCAGCTCCCACCGTGAGCAGAGAGAGCCTGACCCACCTGGCCTCTAGGGGGAGCTGTTTGCTTGGTGACATATAATATCTACTTAGTATTAAGCCTTGGTGATTATTTCCCATGAGCCCTGGCTGTTACTGGCCTCACGGAGGCACCGACATGGTTCAGGCTGATGTTGTCATGCTCTCTCTCACTTGCTCCCTCTGTCTCGTTCTCTCGCTCTGGGTGCAACTTCCTCAGTCGGTGCCGGCCTTATAAATGCTGCTATTTCCAGCCTGCCCCGCTTGTGCCCCGCCTCCCCCCACCGCGCACCCATTGGCTCTATAAGAAAGAGGAACTGGCCTGGGCCACTGCGGGGGTACGTGGGTTTGAGGGAACAGGTTGTACTTCTAGGTTAAGTACAATTGTATAAACACCCGATGCCACAAATGCAATTGTGTGACGACAACCATGCAAGCATGCTGTAGCTGCAGCTGTGCAAACACAGTCTGCTGCAAGTACAATTGGACATCTGTCAAGGTGTAGTGCAACCACCATGTAACTACAACCTTGCAGGCACAATCGGCTGCAAATGCAACTAGAACCAGGGAAGTACACTACAGCACAACTACAACTGGGTAACGACGGCCATGCAAGCGCACAATGCAGCACGTGCAATGGTGCCGCTGTACAAATGCTACACTACAGGTGCAACAGCACCACTTCAACTGTACAAAAGCACAATGCTGCAAGTGCAATGGTGCAGCTAAAAGCGTACAAGCACGCAATGCTCCCAGTGTAACTGCAACTACCACTGTGCATGACGATGCTGCAAGGAAAATTGCACAACTGTGCAAGCGCACTATACTGTAAGTGCAACCATGCGAGCACCATACGCTGCAAATGCGACAGTGCAACTGCAAGCACCTTTATGCCGAAAGTGGAATTGTATGACAACCTGGCAAGCTCACAAGTATAACGACAGCCGTGCAAGCACACCACACTGAAAGTGCAAGTGTGCAAACACAATATGCTACCAGTGCAACCACACTAGGCTCCAAGGGCACTGTGCAACTATAGAGGTGCAAGCAGAATACACTGCAACTGCGTAATCCCATTGCTTTGCAGTAGACGCGTTTGTGTCCAGGCCTTGTGTCCTGGCTGTGACTCTCTCAGATGACCTACTAACAACATGCAGGCTGGTGTCCACACAGCAGCCTTTTCCACCTGCCTCGTGCTTGCTGCCGGAGTTTGTCCCAGTGCATTCTGGGAAACTCTGGGCTGCAATTGAGAATTACTTGCTAGCTCGGGTCCAGTCCCCCTGCTCCAATGCAGATTTAAGTATTTCTACAGAGGAGAACGGCTTCAAGAGGAGAGGGTGAGAACACCCCAGCTCTGAATATCCCATAAAGTGCTTGCTTGTGAGCCCTGTGCTGCATCAGGCAGAGTGGAGATTAGAACCTGGATCTCCCACATCCTGGAAGACGTGCTGACCAGTGGGATAAGTGGGGCACCCCCCATGATGCTTTGTGCAGGACCCAGTTTGGGCTGGAAACTGACTGGGAGGCAGATGGCAAATGTACAGAGCCCAGTGATTCTGATTTTAGAAGATTACCTGGTTTGCAAGCTGCGCTGGGGGGCTGAGGTGTGACAACCACAGGCAGAACCGAGAAGACACAAACCTCCACCTTCCTTTCATCTACAGCCGATGGGTGGCTGGATTTCTGGGTGTGGATTTGTACAGCACCTAGCACCGTTCGTACATTGTAAAGCCAGAGGGGACCAGTGTGACCATCCCATCTAACTGCCTGCATAACGCAGGCCCCAGGACTTCCCCGGCTTAATTCCTGTGGGAACTGGAGCAGATCTGCTAGAAAAACATCCAGCCTTGATCTAAAAATAGCCAGTGAGGGAGAATCCACCATGGCCCTTGGTAAGTTGTTCTAAGGCTTCGTTCTCCACACTGTTAAAAATGTGCCTTATTTCCCATCTGTCATTTGCACCAGAAACGTAGAAGATGCTGGACAAAATTAGACCCTGCTCCGGGCGGGTAGATAGATCCAATTTGTGGCTCTGATTTCCAAAGACTGCACCCCCCCGGCCCTGTTTGTGGGATGCCCTGTTTCCCTGTCCCCCAGCTCCTGCACCAAGGGGCGCTGTGCTGCTGGAGTGCCGTTCCCTGTGTCCTGGCTGTGCCCTTTCCCCATAGACACCCCAGCCTGGCACCAGGGGGTGCTGTGCTGCTGGGGGTGCTGCCCCCACTGCCCTGGTCATGCCCCCTCTCCTCTGTAGTCACTGGGGGCCCATCTCAGGATCGGGCCCATGGGCCTAGCCGCAGTGTTTGGCGCTCGTCTCTCTTTACTGTCGGTCTCTCTCGCTCCAGTGAAGCATGAACCCCTGGGGCCGGGGCTGGTTTGTGGTTTGATTGCCTGGTTCCGGAGCAGCAGGGTCAGCGCCAGTTCCCACACGAAATCCAGGCCCGCCGGGGAAACTGATCCCCTTGGCATGAAACTGTCCCTGGAAAAAGCCCGGGGCCGACTGGGGCAGGAGGGGGTTTGAGGAACTCCACAGAATGACAATGCAATCAGGAAACCTGCCCCTGATGGGACACAGGGCCCCGGGCACCCGGCCTCTAACCTCCCACTGGGGAGAGCCCTGCTGCTGGGGCCTGACCCCCAATACCGTGGGGAGAGGGCTGGGGGGATGTGGGGGCAGAGGAGATGGGGTGTATTTGAGTTGTTGGTGGGGGGGTCAGAGTACACTTGGGGGGTACCAGGGGTTGGGGTGTATTGATGGGGGGTCCAAAGGGGGGTTGGGTTGTGCCAGAGCTGCCCAGCTCTGCAGAGTATTTTAGGGCAGAGGACTGTGACCCGCAGCCCCCCGCTATCCCAGCCCTGTCCCCCAACTTTGCTGATGCCCCTCAGTCCTGACTCACAGGCCCCTGGTATCCCAGCCTGGTGCCCCACAGCTGGACATTCTCCCCACCCCCACCCCCCAGCTGATCTCACCCGCCAGTTCCTGTTTCTGCTGGGGCAATGTTTCCATGACGTCTCTGGTGCTTGCCCAAGGGGTGGCCAGGATATCCCCGCAGTGACACGATCCCCCGGGCTCCAGCCACAGGGCCTCAGCAACCTGACCTGAACTGCTGCCCACATCCCAAAGGGCATGACCCTGCCAAGCAGGAGGCAGCCTGTGGGGTGAGAGCAGGCTGGGGGTCAGGACTCCTGGGTTCTAGTCTCAGCTTGAGGAAGGAAGTGGGGTCTAGTGGTTAGAGCAGAGCAGGGGGACTTGGCATCATGACTTGTGGGTTCTAGTCCGTTCTTTACCATCGCTCTCTCCTCACGAAGAGCATCACACTGGACAGCCGCATTGCCCCGTATCAATACTGCAGTCCTTTCCGATCCCTGGGATGCTCTTGTCTTCCCCACTCTCCTGTGGCAGGGAGTTCCCCGGGTTAACAACACAAGACTGAAGGGATTTACAGGTAATGGTGGGGGTGAGTGCAGGTCGTGAGCTCCCAGCCAAGCACAGATCTGCCCCGGGATGTCTCTGCACTGGGGGGGCTGTTCCCGGGACTTGGATGGGTTTTGAATCTGGCCCCAGCTGGGCTGGAATGTCGGCAGCTCTTCAGCTGTTGCGCTCCAAGGGGAAAAGCAGCCCCCGGCTGCCCGACCCTGCTAATCTGGGCTCCGCACCATGCTGGGGCTGCGTTCCGGGAGGCACGAGGGGTGACAACAGGGGTGTATGGGGGGGGGCAGCACAGACAGGAGCAGTGGTAGCATGGATTGGAGATGAGCTTGGGGCTGGAGGCCGGGCTGGTACGGGCCCTGCTGGGTCATTCCTGGGGGCATCTCAGGGGATGCGTCCAGGGGTAGGGGTGTCTTTGGTCCAAAGAAGGGTCCCCCGGGCCTGGGGAGTTTAGAACAGTGTCTGTGATGTGTCAGATTGGATGGGAGCCCAGCACGTTGGTCTCCAGTGCAGATATCCCCATATACACCGAACCCCTCCCTCCCAGCCAACCTCCCTCAATCCCCTACACACCCCTCCATCCACTCACCTTCCCCACCTCCCTCCAGCCACACCCCCTCCCCCCTCCATCAATCTATCCAGCACCCCACACCCATCCAGCCCCCTGAGCCATCCTGTCTTCAGGTGTTCCCCAGGCACCTCTCCCTCTGGTCTCCCCCAGTGCTAACCCCAGGAAGGGGGGCTCCTTCTGCACCCGTCTGCACCTCAAGACCTGGGCAGACACCCGCTGTAGCAGCCCCCGGGGCGCCCCGATTGCCCCATGTCGCTGTCTGGTTGGGGACAACTGTGTAAACGGGAACCGAATCCATGCCCCGCCCCCGCGAGCCCCCTGGGATGGGGGCTCAGCCCAGACCTGGGTCTGTCATTTAGTGGGAGCCCCTGGTTAAAATATTGCCCGCACCGGCCTATCAGCTGCCCCCCTTTTCTGTCACCCCCACAACTCCCCCTCCCCCGAGGTCTCCCCCTCCCATCTCTCCACACACAGCCCTCCCCTCCCCTCCCCCGATCCCGCTCTCCTCCCCCCGCGCCGGATCTCCAACCCAGCCCTGTCTGCTAAGCAGAGAATAACTCCCCCCCCGGCCGGCTCCTGTCCCAGCCTTCCTGGGCGGGGCCCCCCGGCCCCATAGAGCCGGCCCTGCTCGGGGGCGCTGCCCTCTGGCTGCAGATCGGTGCTCGCCGCTCCCTGGACTCCCTCGCCCCGCAGCATGGACCCGGCTCGCCGCCTGCTGCCCCTCGGTGAGCCCCCGATCCCGGCCCCGCCCCCGGCTCCACCATGTGCTCGGCCCGGGCTCCCGGTTCCCCGGCGCGTTGCTGAGCTCGGTTCCCCGGGTTTCAATCTGGGGGAGTGACTCCGGTGTCGCTCCGCCGTGCTCCGGTCCCCGGTAGAGCTGGATCCCTGCGGGCTGGGCTCCGAGTCCAGGGGCCGGAGCGGAGCCCCGGTTGGTGAATTTTGCTGCCTGGACCCCAGGGGAGTGACGCTCATTCACACCCGCTGCCTTTACAGCGCTGTGACCGAGGGAGGCAGGATCGGGCCCAGCCAGTGCCGGCGGGGGCTGCTTCTCCCCTCCCTCTCCTGGAAATCTGGAGCAACTGGGCCCGATTCTGCTCCCACAAGTTTTCCCCTTGTGTGACTCCAGTGGAGTGACTCCTGGATCCCGTGCTGGTGTGAATGGGACCAGGACACTTGTGTCTGGCGGGGCAGGGATCTGCTGGGCTGTCCAGGGCAATAGAGGATTGTGCTCTATGTCCGGCTGGGCTGGGCTCGTCTCTGACACCCTGGGGAGCAGCGTGTTACTGCGGGGAGGAGTCACAGGTTGTCCCATCCTGGCTTGTACTCCAGAGAGAGATGATCCTTCTTTGACACAGAGGCCAGGTGGTTTATCCAGGCTCCTGGCAAGATAGTTCTCTTGCTGGGAAGTGAACCCAGGAGTCCTGGCTTCTAACCCCCCTGCTCTAACCCAACCGAGCCCACTCCCCTCTCCCTGCTGGGAATAGAACCCTGGTGTCCTGACAACCACCACCACCCCCAGCTCTAACTACTAGACCCTGTTCCCTCAGGCTACAGAAGCAGGGTTTGGTAACTGATTTCCCGGGGTTTGTAAACTGTGCTGTCTGGGGTGTATCAACTGGACTTTACACCAGGGATGGAGAGGTGCAGGGACCAGGTTTGAAAGCCTTTTGGGGACCCTTTTGAGTTGATCAGGCTTTGCATTTCCCCCAGAGAGGAATTATTGGGTATGAGGCCCTATCAGAGCGGGGGTTGGGGGTGCTGGTGTTGTCTGTGGGCTGCCCCATCGAACCCTCAGACGAGTCCTGAGTGGTTAATGACAGGACAGAAGGCTGCATGCAATTGCCTGCATGTGTCCTGGCTCTACCCCTGGCCTGCAGTGTCGGCGCATCCCAGGTGGAGGTGCCCCAAATGCCCCCCTTTCCCTCCTTCCCAGCTTTTCTGGTCACGAGTCATCCTGGGTCCAGTAAGCCCCCCCTCCAATCCAGATTTAATCTGATCTTTGGGAGCAGGGGAAGCTCCAGGGTCACCTTCCCCACCCCCACCAGCCACTGATGCATCTGCAGTCGCGTCCCCTTTGGGCTGTGGGTGGTGCTGGAGCGTGGGATCCACCTCGGAGCTGGGAGCTGCAGCATCAGGAGCTGGGTGCCTGGTGTCCCGGGGTTCAGGGGAGGCTGGAGGGGGAGGGGGCGGGTTGGAATGTGGGTCGGGGTCCTTTGCTCTGGGGTCTTCGAAGTCTTCGGCTTCTGTATGAGGAGAGATGAATAAGACTGGGACTTTTCAGTTTGGAAAAGAGACAGCTAAGGGGAGATATGATTGAGGTCTATAAAATCATGACTGGTGTAGAGAAAGTAGATAAGGAAGTGTTGTTTACTACTTCTTATAACACAAGAACTAGGGGTCACCAAATGAAATTAATAGGCAGCAGGTTGAAAACAAACAAACGGAAGTATTTCTTCACACAACGCACAGTCAACGTGTGGAACTCCTTGCCAGAGGATGTGGTGAAGGCCAAGACCATAACAGGGTTAAAAAAAGAACTAGATACATTCATGGAGGACAGGTCCATCAATGGCTATTAGCCAGAATGGGCAGGGATGGTGTCCCTAGTCTCTGTTTGCCGGAAGCTGGGAATGGGCGACAGGGGATGGATCACTTGGTGATAACCTGTTCTGTTCGTTCCCTCTGGGGCACCTGGCATTGGCCACTGTTGGCAGACAGGACACTGGGCTAGATGGACCTTTGGTCTGACCCAGTAGGGCCGTTCTTATGTTCTTATGTGTTTCACTTATAGGAGCATTTGCCTGGATTTAGATGCCTTCAGGGCTAGAAGCAAACCTAGGACTCCTGGGTTCTATCCCAGCAGTGGGAGGGGAGTGGGGTCTAGTGGCTAGAGCAGGGGTGGCTGGGGACCCGGACTCCTGGGTTCTATCCCCACAGCTGGGGCGAGGGGTGTTGGTCGTGAGTTCTTGTCTAAGTGGCTGGCTGTACAAAGGGCTGGATCCTGTTGGGTGCTCAGTGCCCCGCCCCTCTGTGCATGCCATGTCCCAGGGGGGGGGGGGCGTGCCACGCCTGTGACACCAGCAGAGAAGCCTCGTTTTCAGAAATATTAAGTGATTAATAAAATGGAGCATTCCTTGCGCTACTTGGCCCTGCCAGTCCAGTCGCCCTCTGGGGAAGGAGGGAGGGAGAGGGAGACATCGGTGCTGCCCTGGGTCTGTGCCCACCCACCTTTCCAGAGCTTTGCGGGGTCTGGTTTTCAATCCAGATTTAGGCTCCTGAAACGAGAAGCCTGACTTACAAAGGGGCTGCGATTCGTAGGCAGGCAGCGCCGTCTAGTCAGCAGAGTGTCGGCGTGGGAGTCAGAACACCTGGGTTCTTGCCACTGATTTGGCAAGTCGCTTCCCTGTTCTGTGTCTCATTTTCCCCACTTGCGTTTTGTCAGTTGAGACTGGGAGCCCTTTGGGGCAGGGGCTGTCTCTCGCTGTGGGTCTGTGCAGCCCCTGGCACAATAGGGCCTCAATTTTGGTCAGGGCTGAGAGTCGCTACCATAATTCACTTAATAACGAGCATTCCCAGATCCTGCAGAATCTGGGCAGAACCAGCCAGCCAGGCCAGCTATCTTAGGAGCCTTGATGTGGATTTAGGGGCCAGATTTTAGGTGCCCAAGTTTGGCACGTGGGTCCCCAGCTGGGGGCTGGATCCTGCACTGCATGTTCCAACTCAGCTCCCGTTGGTGGCAGGCGCTGTCCTGCTGGTGCGATGGGCTCAGGATTGGATCCAGGGGGAGTTTGAGCTCCTGTAGCTGCTGTTATCTTTGATGCCTCCTTAGATCTGTGTGGCACAGCCCAGCTGGCAGCAGCTGTGTGGCACAGGTGCCCGAGTGGTTCAGGAGCTACACTGGTACAGGGAAAATCCAGCTTCAATTCTCAGCTCTGGCACTGAATCGCTCTGTGCCTCAGTTTCCACAGCAGTAAAATGGGATGAATGGTCCTTCACTTGGCTTGTCTGTTTGGGTCATTGGCTCTCAATGCCAAGGCTTGTAGGTGCCAAAATTGGTACAATGGGGCCTTTGTGCCACAGCAGTATGGCTAATAAATACAAGCTGTGATGGTAGGATTGGTGCCAGCCATTTGTTTGATCAGTGGCTTTGTTTTTTGCATTTGATTTCCTTATTTCATAAAGCTGGGGGTGAGAGGTAGGGGGAGCTGGGAGCCAGGACTCCTGGGTTCTCCTCCTGGCTCTCTAGGGGTTAGAGAAGGGAGCTGGGAGCCAGGACTCCTGGGTTCTATCCCAGCTGCCATTTGCTCTGAGACGGTGGGTGAGTTGTTGCTCAGTGCCTCAGTTTCCCCACCTGTAAAATGGGGCTGGTGGCAGCTCCTTTCTCAGCAGGTGGAGCCATGCGGGCTGTGAATGCCCATGAAGCGCTTTAGGGCTGGATGGGGCTGAAGTGCCGCCAACACGCCGTCAGAGAGGGGCCGGCAGCGCTCGTGTCCGGGTGTCAGCCTTGGCCTGGCAGCATCTCTCCCCATCGCCACTTGGCTGGCAGGGCTGTAACGAGAGAACTGACGTAGCGAACGTGTCTAGTCTCACGCAGCGTCCTCAGCTACGGTCCTGGGTGGGAACTGAGCTGCCGGGATCTGTCGGCAGATTCCTCCTTGGCCTGTCTCCTCTTTGCCAGGGGCCATCTTTTGGTACAATGGGGACCCAGTCCCAGGCTAAGCGCTACCATAATACATGTAATACTAACGCCAGCCTTGCTGCCCCAAGCCTTGAAGCATTGAGACAGGCCCTCGAAAATCATGAGTGGCTTGAAAAAGATAGTGAGATTGCAACATTTTGGTTCCTTGCGGTCTCGTAACCCTGTGGCGGGGTGTCACATTTCTGAGCTCCACTCTGCCATCCAGAAGGTTAGAAACTTGCTTTTAATGAGAGCCCAGATCCTCAGAATCCCAGGAGTCCAGAAGCTGGGGCTTTCAGAAAAGCAACAACTGTCACGAGGCTGGTGGTAAAATCACAAGTGTCGGCAGCACCGTGATGCCCTTTGTCTCCTGTATCGGGACCCGGAGCTTTGGGAGAAATGGCTGGCTGGGGGTCGGGGTGGGGATTGGTTGTATCTCCAGGGGTTGGCGGGGAGGCTGTGTGTTGGGGGAGGGGCACCTTGTATCTTTCGGGGGGGGGGGGGGGGGGTGGGGGAACCGGGGGGGGGGGGGGGGGGAGGTGAGCATTGTTTTGCCGGGTGAGGCGTTGCACGGCTGATTTCGAAATCAAGAGCAAAAGTGAAAGGCGGGTGATGAATTGTGGGGAAATGGTGAGAGGTCTGGAAAAATGACGGGTCCCGTAACCTCTCCTCCTCCCCTCTAAAAACCCGCTCGTCTTGTGCCAGGGCTGGCACCTGGGCAGAGTGAGCATGAGCCAGCGTGTGGGGGGGTAAATTCTCCCAGGTCACCATGGCAGCAGCACAGGCACCACCTCCACTTGGTGCTGGTGGAAGTGATGACACAAGGGGCAGATCAGTGGTGGATCGGGCCCACCTGGGGGATCAGGCCCCCGTGGTGAGATGCGGGGGCTGGGCAGAAAGGCAGATACAGTATCGGGGGGGGGCAGTTCTCCGGATCTCCGGGGGTTACTCAGTAGCAGCGAGATGCTGAGGCGATAACGATTCCTGGAAACTACCCAGGGCAGAGGAAAGCACAGGGGGGCAGAGCCCTGCTGGTGTGAATCGGCCTCCTTCCATTGAGCTCAATAGGGCTAGGCCGGGTTACACCCGCTGGGGCCTTGCCCAGAACGTCAGGGGTTGATTCCAAGAAGAGGGGTGGAAGTGTCCGCTTTGAGAGGGGACTGGTGTCGGGTGGGGGAGAGTCAGGACTCCTGGGTTCTAGCCCCAGCTCTGGGAGGGCAGTGTGGTGTAGTGGTTAGAACAGGGGATGCCTGGAGCCAGGACTCCTCTATCTAGCCCCAGGTCTGGGAGGGCAGTGTGGTGTAGTGGTTAGAGCAGGGGGGCTGGGAGCCAGGGCTCCTATATCTAGCCCCAGGTCTGGGAGGGCAGTGTGGTGTAGCGGTTAGAGCAGGGCTCCCAGCACAGGGCTGTGGTTTGAAGCAGCAGCGAGACTGGGCTCCTGAGGGGTGCAGGGGGGGGAAGTGCACTGAGTTTCCTGCCTCTTTCAAGGAGCAGGGACTTTCAAAAGGCACCTGCATGGGGGGAGGGGGCGCTGCATCAGCTGCCGCCGCCCCCGCCTAGGCCGGGTGCATGGAGGGGGCTCTCAGCATCTGCTTGGCTGGGAACGCCGGGCCGGGGGAGTCGCTGCTCGGTGTACGGCTGGGAATGTGGGACCAGTGGGGCTGGGGGAAGTTGTTGCCTCCCACAGGCCAGCAGTCCCAGGAGGGAGGAGCAGGGGATTGCCCGCGGGGCCCTGCGTCACCCGCCCAGCTCAGGGGTTCCCGCCCTGACCTCCTGAGAGTGGTGGGGCTGCCCCAGAGCTCTGCGTCCCGGGCAAACAGCACCTCGCTGGGCACTTTGCCAGCCTGTGAGCTGCACGAGTGTGGGCTGGTGGGCGGAGGAGTGAGGTCACTGGGGCACAAGGCTCCCGTCTCAATAACCGCTGAGCACCAGGCACTGACCCTGCTGTGAACGTTTCTCCTGGTGACTAATGGGGCCGGTCAGGAAGCAAATCACACAGGCCAGAGCTCCCAGGTCGCTGTCGCTCTGACTCCAATCCGCCCCCGGCGTCTCCGCTTGGCCCCATTCCCTTGGAGCCCTCGCTCCCGGCCCCCGTCTCCTCTGCCCCCAGCCGGGGATATTTTCTACCTCCAGCTGCCTTCTTTATTTCAGGCACCTGAGTATTAATAGGAGACCGGGGGGGATTTTGTCAGCCGGCACCTAGCTCTGCCCACGTGTCCAGCGCCCGGCATTCTGCTCGGTGGGAAGGAAAGCGTGGGCAGGGGAGGTCTCCATTGTTATTGGTGGGAGCCCAGCTCTCACAAATCTGGCCCGATCCTCTTCTTATTGCCCCTCTACATAAATCCAGAGTCACTCCAGTTATGCCAGTGGATTCACACCAGTGTCTGGTTTGGCTATCACACTCTTATTACTTACATTACAGAAACTCAGAGACTCCACCCAAGATCGGAGGCTCCTATTGTCATGGATGCTGCACAGACCCTGCCCAAGATCTAGGGGTCCCAAAGGTGGTGGGTGTGGCACAGACACCTAAGAGAGACAGCCCCTGCTTTGAAGAGCTTGCAAGCTACATTGATAACGTGTGGGAGGGGAAACCGAGGCGGAAAGTGACTTGCCCAAGGTCACCCAACAAGCCAGTGGAAGAGGTGGGACTAGAACCGAGGTGTCCTGACTCCTAGTCTTGTGGCCGAGCTGCTAGGCCGTGCTGCCTCCAGCCAGCATTATGCCCTGATGTTACTAGTTACTCTAGATTCCCTCTGGTGTAGCCGAGATCAGAGTCTGGACCCCTGAATTGGAATGGCTCCTCCCTACGTTCCCAGGGTTACAAATGAGACAATGGGGTCAGGTCCCCAGCAGATGTAAAGTGACCCCACTGACTCCAATGGAGCGATGCTGATTGACCCCAGCTGGGAACCTGGCCCATTGACCCGGCTGCGCTACGGCTGATGGACCCCAGCTGGGCTCTGGCCTGGTGCTGCGCGGATGCAGATCTTAACCTTTCCCGGGGACACCTGTCGTCTAGTGCAATTCAAAGGCTGCCTTTCAGCTCCCCCGCCCCCACCATCCAAATGTTGTGGTTTTACAACTGCAACTCCCAGTTCACGGGGGTTTTTCCTCTCAGCTGTTGCTGAGCGACAGATCCACACAACCCCTGAGGAGACTGACAGGCGGGCTGGGTTTCTGACAAGACCTCAGAATAAGGAACAGGCTGGGGCCGGAGGGCGGGGAGGGGCCGTGAAACGGACAGGATGCAAAGTGCCGGCAAAGGCACCAAGAGGCAGATTTGTAAAAGGTTTCGGGGCCAAATTCCCCAGCAGCCCAGACACCCCCGGCCCCCCACCCCCGTGCTTGGATCTCATTGGCCAATCCAGCTCTAAGGGCTTGTCTTCCCTAGTGAGTAAACAGGAGACACAGCTCCCCCTAACTCAACCCCTGTCCACACACTAACACCTAGTGGTTAGAGCAGAGGGGGCTGGGAGTCAGGACTCCTAGGTTCTGTCCCCACCTCTGGAGGGGAGTGAGGTCTAACAGATTAGCGCAGGGTGGGTCCGGGAGTCTGGACTCCTGTGTAACCCCAGCTCTGACACCCCCACTGAGTGACCTGCCTGCTCATCTGGGCCTCAATTTCCCCACTTGTGAAATGGGGATAATGATTTTGTTGCTCCTTGAGTGGAGAGCTGGGCAAGGCTCCCTGGAGAATGGCTGGAGACCTGGAAATGTCTGGCAGGGGCACCCAGGATGGGGGAAGGGGGGGAAATCCCCAGCTCTGCCCACTGGGAAACCAGGCCGCCTGCTTGGCTCACCTGTCTGTCTTGCAGCTCTGGTCCATCCATCTGTCTGTCTAACCTCTCCTGTGTAGTGGCTAGACGAGCGTTTCTCAAATGCGGCTGCCGTGGCCGGATGCTGCCACCAGTGGATTTTTTTACGGCCACGGCAGCCTCCAAAGTGGAGACTGGGGGGGCAAAGCAGCGGCCCCCCCTGCAGCGTCCAGCTGAACAGCTGTTACCGAGGGCAGCGAGATGCTCCGGGCAGCACCTCTGGAGCCATGGGGCCGGCGTGCGCGGCGCTCGAGATGGCTCTCCTCAGTGGAGAGGACGCGGCTGCGTCCGGTCACCGGGACGCTCCCCTAGGCAGCTCCCCCCACCCAGCCGGGACTCCACAGGCAGCTGGTGAGTTCCTGACCCACCTTCCCCGGGGCGGGGACAGAGACGGGCTTGTCAGAATGGCCACAAGCAGGAGTTGGTGGCCGCACTCTGAGGTGAGAACCCCTGGGCTAGAGGCCCCGCCCACTATAGGGCCCCCCATCCCCGTTAGGCCGGGCGCTGCACAGACCTGGCCTGAAATTGGGGTCCCCCGTTGTGCCGACATGCAGTGGGCGCTGAGTCCCTTTAACAATATGCCTCCCCTAAAGAGCGCGCAGTCTAATTAGACATGGTGCAGAAAGGGAAACTGAGGCACAGAGCAGCAACGTGACTTCCCCAAGGTCACCCAACCCTGCCATACTAGCTCCGTTCTTCCCAGTGCCCTGTCAGGCTGAGCTCCCACCCAACCCCACCCCTAGTGTACAGGAATTTCCTGATCTAGCCCAGCTCGTAAAGTGATTGCTAACAAAGACAAAGGTGATGGCTTCAGAGAGCCCAATCCTCCTCCTCCCCCAGCTCAGTGTGACACAGGGGGCCAAAGTGCAGGGCGAAGAGAGGAATGAATGATGGTTAGAGGCCTGCAGCCGGCTCTGGAAAGGCCCTGGCTGTCCATGGGGGGGCTGTGAGCGAGGGGGGCTCTGGCTGAACCATGGGCAAAGCAGCACCATGTCGTGGCTGGACCCAGATGCAGTCACTCGCTGGAGCCCTGGGCAAAGTCTGAACCAGTCTGACCCCCCTTGCCTGGCCTCTGGGTGTCCTCGCACACCCGGGCACTAGCACCAGGGTCCCTCGCACCAAATAGTTGGGGATTGGTCCTGCTTTGAGCAGGGAGTAAGACTAGATGACCTCCTGAGGTCCCTTCCAACCCTGATATTCTATGATTCTATGAATCCCCAGCCCCTGGGTGTCCTCACACACCTGGGCACTAGGACCAGGATCCCTTGCACCAATCCCCAGCCCCTGGGTGTCCTCGCACACCTGGGCACTAGCACCAGGGGTCCNTGCACCAATCCCCAGCCCCTGGGTGTCCTCGCACACCTGGGCACTAGCACCGGGTCCCTCACAACAGCTGCCGCAGGGCCAGGCTCCCTAGTGGGACAGGCTCTGTGCTCAGCACTTGTATCTGGGATGACCTCAGCGAGTCTTGTTAGCAACCTGCCCCACTGCAGCCCCTAACGGCTCAGGGCTTTCGACACCGCTTGAGTCCTGCCCTTCAGAGAAGTGGGGGGAAGTAGCCAGCAGATAAGTGGCCTCGTGAAAAGGGAACTGATAAAACCCCTAGTTACCACCCGGATGTTTTCACAACAGAGCCGGCCTTGGCACTTCCCCCAGATCCCACAGTCTCGCTCCGTGGGAGTCCGTGGGGCCAGTCCCCCAGCTGGGGTGACAGCCTCGCTCCATTGGCATAGCAAACTATTGCCCCCCTTATTTCTCCCCCAGTCCCCCCCCACCCCCCGCCCTTCAGCCCTGGATGTTGGGTCTCTAGGTGCCGTCTGTCTTTGGCCTTTCTACTGAGACTGTGTCAGGTCACTTCCTCTCTTGCATTAGGTGTATTATGGTAGCAGCTATAGACCCCCGACTGAGATGGGGGGGCCCAAGCGCCGGGTGCTGCACAGACCCCACCTGCGCTCGGGGCCCTGCTGTGCCAGGCATGACACAGACAGCCCTTGCCCCGAAGAGCTAGACAAAGGAAGGCCCTTGGGGCAGATTTTCTTTTGTTAAATCAATGGGAGTTAGACACCTCACTACCTTTACAAAGCAGAGCCTTATCTCTGTTTTACAAATGGGGAAACCGAGGCACGGTGGGTGGCAGTGACCTGTCCAGGGATTCTGCGGAAGAACTAGAGAACTGAGGGCTGATCTCCAGAGTTCCATCCCAGCGCCTTAATCCCCAAACCACCCTGCTGCTCTGTGTCTTTCCCCTTGTGCAAAACGGATAACAGCGTCCTCTGTATCGGGGCTCTCAACCTTTCCAGACCCCTGTGCCCCTTCCAGGAGTCTGATTTGTCTTGTGTATCCTGTTTCACTTCACTTAAAAACTGCTTGCTTACAAAATCAGACAGAAAAGCGTCACAGCCACGCTACTCCGGACAAATTGTTGAGTGTCTCATTTTCACCGTCTCATTATAAAATAAATCAATTGGAATATAAATATTGTCCTTACAGTTCAGTGTAGAGCACATAGAGCAGTATCAACAAGTCATTGTGTGAAATTTTAGTTTGTACTCACTTCGCTAGTGCTTTTTCTGTTGCCTGTTGTAAAATTAGGCAAATATCTAGATGAGTTGACGTACCCCCTGGGAAGACCTGTGCGTACCCCCGGGGGTACACGTACCCCTGGCTGAGAACCACTGCTCTGTAAGACACAGGAGGTGATTGTCCCGCCCTGCTCGGCACTGGGGAGGCCTCAGCTGGAGTCCCGTGTCCAGTTCTGGGTGCTGCGCTTTCAGGAAGATGTGGACACATTGGAGAGAGGCCAGAGGAGAGCACCGAAAAGGATCAAAGGTTTAGAAAACCAGACCAGTGCGGAAAGGTTAAAACATGGGGCATGTTTAGTCTTGAGCAAAGACGTCTGAGGGGGGACCTGAGAACAGCCCTCAAATACGCTGAGGGCTGTTACAAAGAGGCCGGAGATGTTCAGGGAAGGGCCTTCCTACCTGTACGTTTGCCGTGGTGGTGTAGCCCTGTCGGCCCTAGGATTTCAGAGACCGGGGGAGGGGTAATTTCTTTTATTGGACAAACTTCTGTTGGTGGCAGAGCGGCGGCTGTGGAGACCCCAGCCCTGGGGGGGTTAAGAACAGGTTGGACAAACCCCTACAGGGATGGGCTAGGGATGAACTGCTCCTGCCTCAGCACAGGGGCCAGCCCAGCCCTGCATGTCTGATTGCACAAGAGCTGGGGTGCTGCTGGGGGCCTGCGGGCCCCTGGGGCCGTGGCTGCTCGGCCGGGGGTGGGAACGCCATGGGGCCCTTTGCAGACGGCCCCCACTGGTCCCAGCCAGCAGCTCCTGGGTTGGAATTTGAGCAGCAGCCGGTCCGGGCTCCTGCCTGCACACCAGGGATTGGGGTTCATGGACCCGCAGAGAGCCTAGAGAGAGATTGACCAGCCATGGCCGCCGGCCACCAGCCCCCAGCACTGGGGGGACTTGGCTGGTGTTTCCGGCCCCATTTGGGAAGCGGCACCCACTGCCGGGACCCCGTGTGCGTCAGGGGAAGGGGGACACCCCGGGGGTGGCACATTCCAGAGGAAACCACAGCTGAGCCTGCCTGAGAAACGAAGCCCAGACTGTGCGGAGCTAAATCAACCCAGCTGTGCAGGCTGCCTCTGGGGGGCTGCAGGCCAGGAAATGGGGGGGGCTTAGCCCCCATCCCACCCCCGCAAGGCTCTGTCATCTTAACCCCTTGTGGCCCCAGGAGGCACCGTTCTCCTGAGGCCAGAGCCTCCGGTTGTTGTTTCTTAGAGTCCAGCTCCAGCACAGAGCAGAGCAGCCCAGCGGGGTGGGCTAAGGGGGGAGCGCCGTCGGCATGCAGAGGAGTAGGCTGTTATCCTGCAGTGGGGCGGCTGCTGGGAGGGGCACTCAGTAAACAGATGGGGGGGGTCAGTCACCCCTGGGTGAGCCTGGTGCATTGTGACAAGGGTCTACGAGGGAAATCTTGCCCTTGGTGCCCCCTGCATGGCCCTGCTCCCCCCTCCCAACCCCCCCCCCATGGTGCTCTCCGTGCCCCTAATGGCCCCATTGACCTTCCCAGGTCTGCGCAGGTGCAGCCGACTGAGCTGGGGCTAACGATTCAGTCTGAGGATGCTGGATATCTAAAAGGGTGTCATAAGGAGGAGAGAGAAAACTTGTTCACCTTCGCCTCTAAGGATAGAACCAGAAGCAATGGGTTTAAACTGCAGCAAGGGAGGTCTAGGTTGGACATTAGGAAAAAGTTCCTAACTGTCAGGGTGGTTAAACACTGGAATAAATTGCCTAGGGAGGTTGTGGAATCTCCATCTCTGGAGATATTTAAGAGTAGGTTAGATAAATATCAGGGATGGTCTAGACAGTATTTGGTCCTGCCATGCGGGCAGGGGACTGGACTCGATGACCTCTCGAGGTCCCTTCCAGTCCTAGAATCTATGAATCTATGGATCCGGATGAGAGTTCAGCTCGTCCGCCGGTAGTTGGGCTGGCTCTGCCGGGTTGAGGTGTGTTCGTGCCAGCGCTGAGAGTGCTGTGTGCCCGTCACCCCAGTCGGTGGATCTGCCTGACACACGTGTGTGTGTGTGTGAGTCACTTTTCCACAGTAGATTCCCAGAGTAGCCCCCCACCCCCATCAGCCCAGCCCCTCCCCCCTTGGGATGTGCTCCTGCCCCAGAGTTTGTGCCCAGCTGACGCCAGCCCGGATCCCTCCCTCCCGCCAGCAGCCGGGCTCTGCGGTGGCTCTGATCCAGCGCCCCAGGGCGAGCGCACGTCTGTCCGGCGTGGAGGAGGGCAGAGACGGGGACTGTCTGCACTTTGTCTGGGGCCGCGGCTGCGAGAGTCGGGCCCTTTCCATTGCATCAGGGGGAGAATCACCCGTTTGTCCTGAGATCATTTCTCAGCGCCAGCCTCTGTTCCTCCAGCGCCCCGGAGGTGGGGGGCAGCTCTGATTCCACCCCCCAGACTGACCTCGGGGGCGGGGCATCCTCGGGGCTGGGATGGTACCGATGGGGCTGTGTCAGGGGGTCCCCGAGTGCCTGACAGTCCGTGCAGGGTGGGGGGAGGGCACAGGGCCTGATCCATCCCTCACTTACACCGTTTCACAGCAGGGTTACTCCAGATTTACACCCCACGTGGGAAAGGAGAACTAAGAGCTTCGGTACAGGTGGTGGTAACTGGGCCTGGTTTACAATGGGGGGACTCCTGGGGGCAGTGAGAGGAGACTATGCCCCCCACCCTGCACCCCCCGGGCTGATTGTGCAAAATGCCAGGGGTACCTTGGGGGTGAAAGGTCTGGTCTGGGTGCTGCTCCTCTGCCCCCTCCGCCGGTGGCCCCCTAGCACCCCAGGAGTTAGCGTGGCCTCTCCTGTACAAAGGCTGTGGGTCAGATCCCTCCCTGGGGTGACTCCGCGCAGACCTGCAGCTGGATCTGGGCACATCTCCTGCCCCTCACCCCGCTCCTCTCTCGTTCACCTTCCCGTCCCCCTCTGCTCGGCGCGGGCCCAATCCTGCCCCCCAGCCCGCTCCCAAATTTTCCATGCTCAGATTCCCCCGCCCCGAACAGCCAGGGGTGTCTCTGCTGTGGTTGCCGAGGGGCAGGATCGGGGCTGTTTGGTGGGCGGAGGGAGGGGCCCTGGCTAGCTGTGCACTGTCTCTTTAAGCGCAGCTCCTGACACGCCACCCTCCCCATGAATGTTCCTTTTCATCCCTTCTGCCCCCTGGGAAAATGGTCTTGGCCATTGGGAGGCAGCTGCTGGCCAAGGCCTGGAGGGACGAGATGGGACAAAGGGACAGTTATTCTGTGCACCCGTCTCCGGCTGAGACATGAGCCTGAGACATTCCCGGGGGAGGAACATGAGTCATCCCTTCCCCGCAATGGGGCCTTAAAACGTCAGGGGAGCCGGGGTGTGTCTGTGGTGGTGGCAGACCTGGAAGGGGGGTGCTGGGTCGTACCCTGGGAGCACAGGAGATGGGATGAGTCCCCATTGGGTCGGGGGGGGTGTGTGCTAGATCCAGGGTAGGTGTATTGGATCCAGAGAGCTGGGGCGGGGGGCTTGTCGGACCCAGGAGGGGGCAGTTCGGCCCTAGAGAGCAGGGGAGACAGGTTGGACCCAGGGGGTAGGTGGGAGTCCGGAGGCCTGGGGGGCCATGTGGGACCCAGAGAGCAGGGGGGCCAGTTTGGGGGTTCAGATGGGTGTCCGGAGTCAAGGGGGGGAGGTTGGATGCAGGGGTCAAGGGGGTTCAGGTGGGAATCTGGGGTCAAGGGGGGGAGGTTGGATGCAGGGGTCGAGGGGGGTTCAGGTGGGAATCCAGGGTGCGGGGGAGTTCGGGTCTCTCGAGTGCCTGCGTCAACTCTTGGCCGAGGTTGCTCCATGAGTCACGGCTTCCCGGCGCGGTGGGAGGGGACGGCGCTCACTGGTAGTGGTCACCGCCCGGCCGTTGCTGTCTGAGGGGGCAGCCTGGGGGTGGCGCGATACCCCGGCTCCTGCCGGCTACACGGGACTCCAGCAAGCCCTGGTTAAAGTGCTGGAGTGTTATTATTGCAGTCCTGGGCTGACCCAACAGGGGGCGCTGTGGAGAGCGGGGCAGGAGCTCTGGCTGTGGGATACTCGGGGAGGGAGGACGGATTCCCTGCTAAGACGGTTGCACTGGGGCTGGTGGGGGCGGGGCTGCATGGGGGATTCTGGCCATGTCCCTGGGGGGGCAGAGGGGGCAGGACCCCACGATCACGTCTCTCTGGGCAGAGTCACGGCAGCTCTTCGCCGGCGGGAGGGTTTGAAGGATTCTCCCTCCATTCCGGCCTGGCTGGTGTTTGAGCAGCAGGGAGGGTCCTGGGGGCCCCTTGTCCCTGCATCTGATGCTGCAGCAGGCTGCCAGTATGTGTGAACGTACGTGTCTGTACCTCTGTGCCCGTGCATGAGTGTGCGGCACACGTGTGTGCCCGTGCGTGGGTGTGGGTGCACCGGTATGTACATCTGTACTTGTTCACAAACGTAAGCACACATCTGCACGTTTGTGTGCATGCCGGAGTGTGTGTGCATGTGAGCACTAGCATGTGCGGTGTGTGTGCCTGGCATGTGGGTAATTATCCTGCTAAGGCACTATGGGGACTCGGGGGACAATTGAGGGACCAGACCCAGCCCAGCATGGACCCTGGGGCTGGGGCCTTGGCGTGGGGCTGTGGCGCCCCCTAGTGGCTGAGGCTGTGCAGTGCCGCTTTGTGGGCACAAAGGTTCGGTGGGGGTGGGGGAAGGTGTTGGGGGGCTGGACTGGCCTTGGGGATCAGGTCTCCTGTGTCCAGTCTAGCCCACGATGGTGGAGACTAAAAATGGCTGGCAGGCATTGTATGAAATGAGTTTGGCCCTGCTTCCAAGCTGGGCATCAGGACTCCTGGGTTCCGTCCCAGCTCTGGGATGAGGGGAGTGGGGTCTAGAGGTCAGAGCAGGGACTGGAGCCCAGGACTCCTGGGTTCTATCCCCAGCTCGGAGGGGAGCGGAGTAGGGTCTAGTGGTTCGAGGCATCAGGACTCCTGGGTTTTATTCCTAGCTCTGCCCCCGCACCAATGGACCATCTCAGAAGAAAGGCCTCCAAGGGGCCAAAGCCCTTCGCCCCGGGTGGGGTGGGGTGTGTCCCAGCAGGGCTGGGGCTGCCTGGGAACAGGCCCTGCTGCTGCCCCTGTTCTAAAGAGCCCGAATAGCCAACACGTCCCCTCTCAGGGCAGGACTAAGGCTCGTGTTTGGACGGGGGGGGGGGCACGGGGGGGACACGTCACCCTCAGGACCGACTGTCCTGGGACGCGGCACCTTCTCCATCACGTGGAGTCGAACAGACGGGCTGTCCTCTCTCAAGCTCTGCGCTAGCTCCAGCCCCAGCTACGGGCTGGATGCAGGAATCCCTGAGTCATTCTCTGGCCCGTGCAGTGCGAGAGGCCGGATCAGCCTGCTCCCTTCCTGGCCTGAGAATCTCTGAATTAATGGCTCGGCCTTCGCTCCCCGGGGACTGTGATGCCGTCACCTCCCCAGCTCCCTCGTCCTCCATGGAGTCTCCCCGGGGGAGATCGACCGGAGCTGAATTTCAAAGCCGCGCCCCCTTCCTAGCTCCCTTCCTAGGAAAGCACAATGGGGTTCCACAGCCCGCTGTGCTTCCCCTTTCACATCACCTCGGGCACTCGGCCCCCAGGTCCTTTATCATCTGGTTCTTCGCACCCGCGTGTGGTTAATGACTCAGAGCAACAGGCTATAAATAAACACCAGCAGGAGGGGGCGGATCTGGGCCGATACCTGAGTGAAAAGCAGATCAACAGCAGCCTGTGTTGTCTTTTCGCCCCATCCCCCCTCGGTGCTTCCCCTTTCCAAGTGGGTTTGTCCATTGCATGGACGCACTGGGTGACCTTGGGTAAGTCATTACCCCTCGCCGTGCCTCAGTTTCCCCATCCTCCCTTTGCCTATTGCCATGGCTCACTGTGTGTATGTGCAGCACCGAGCGTTATGAGCAGGGCCGGATTTCTGATGAGGCACAGGAGGCATTCTATTCTATACAGCTGGGGGCAGGGCCGGCTGAGGGGGCGAGACCCCCACACAGCCCTGTTCCTGGAGCGCTCCTCGCTCCGCCCGGCAAACAGTGTCACCTCCCAGGGCAGCCAGTGAGTGCGGGCCGGGGCGCAGGGCTTGGGAGAGTGGGTCTCTGGGGGAGTTCATGGGGCAGCTCTGGGCAGAGGGGGTGGGGGGCGCTGGGCAGTTGGCGGAGGGGGGTCTGGGCAGCACCTAAAATTTAAAAGTGGTGGCGATCCCGCACAGCCCGTGGCAGTTAACAGCTTCTGGGCAGCAGGGGTAACTTCCAAGCCGCCTCCAAGCCGGGGGCGGGGGGAGACCGCCAAGCCCCTGTGCCTAGGTGCACCCAAAATGTAAATCCAGCCCTGACAATGGGGGTTCCTGGTCTTTGTTGCTAATCCACACAATAAAAGACCCAGTTGCCCTGACTAAAAGTCCACTTCCCAACTGGAACCAGTTAAAAATATAAACAGGGATCCCAGCTGGGGCTGATTTCCCAGAGCACCAGGTTTCTGCATCTTTAATTCCCCCATCGGCAGGGCACTGACTGGCCATTGGCCCAGGATTGGCAGGACGGGGGCGGCTGGGCGTGTGTGCAGCTGAGTGGCGGTTACCATCTGCCCATGGTGCCTTACCCTGTCTCTGCCTTCCAGGGCTCTGCATCGCCCTGTGCCTGTGGGCCACAGTGGCCCAGAATAACGGCGTACAAGGTAAGGCTGACTCCTCCTGGCTAACCTTCCCCAGCGCTCCCGGCTGCCCGGGGTCTCCGCCCTCCGCCCCCTCCGGTCCCTTTCCCTGGTGGGAGGAGAGCAGAGTCGGGTCTGGCGAGCCGGGAGCAGCCCCTTGGCGTGGGCGTCTTGGGGTGGGTTTATAGAGCACGGTGGGTGTGTGCAGGGGAGAGGAGAAGGCCCCTGTGTAGCCCTCCCCTTCCCTCCCCAGCCCCGTGGCCAGCAGAGAATAGATACTGGGGCCCAGGGCTCTACACTGGGGGCTGGAATAAGGGGCAGATCCCCTTTGTAGCCAAGGGCCGTGTTATTGACCAGCCCGAATCAAACCCCTGATGGCTCAGACATTAGAAGTGGCATTTGTAGGTGTCCCTCCCTCTAAAATTGGGCTGAACTGTAACCTGGGACCCACGTGCCCAGCTGGGGGGCGTTTGGGATCAGGACTCTGTGCCCCGAGCCCAGCTCTGCTGCGAATCCCAAGATGGGATTTCGGCAAATTCCCATCGACCCACTGGAGTCCCCCATTGCGGCTCCCACACTGCTCCGTCTGCTCCCGTCCCAACCCTGCAGCCGGCTAAGCTGCACTGGGATCTTTCCCCTCACGCTGGCCAGAGGGACAGATCCCAGCGGAGCCCCAGACACCGGGCAGCTAAAGGATCCAGGAGCCCCCGTAGGCAGGTCACAGTCTGGGTCATGGGAGGCAGCTCAGGATCCAAACTAGCCTCGCGCCCGACTCCGCTCTCAGTCAATCCAGAGCAGAGCCGGGCAGGAATTTCCCAAGGAACCATTTTTTGCCAGAAAATTCGGTTCAGAGGAATGTTTGGTTTTACTTGGGAAAAAATTGTGGGGCGGGGGGGCAGAGGGGGGGATTGAAATAATTTTCAAAATGAACAATTCCCGTTTTCCAGTTCGAAGTGAGGTTTCTATTTGAAATTGACGCTAAAGAGAGTAACGACGACAGCAACAAAAAGGAGAAAAATTGGGTGAGATCGAAAACGTTTCACTTGAAGCGACGCCCGGCTCCGGCGGCTCTGCCTGTCTGTGCCGGGGGCTCCCCGGGGAGCCAAAGCCCCTGTGCAGCCGAGGGCAGCTTGTTGCCAGGCGGTGGGTGGCATTGGAACTATTTGCCAGGCGCCCAGGGACGAAAATCAGCGAATGGGGCGTGTGAAAGGAGTCGATCCCACTGTGTGTGTGTGGGGCGGGGGGAGCCGCTCTGCACTGGCTGACCCTGCCCAGCTGTTCCCGCCCCTGCAGGTACCACTGAGGACTGTAACAACCATGTGCTATGCCCAGCAAACGCCACGTGTGTGAACAACACCCACTGCACCTGCCTGGATGGATACCAGTCACATGGGAATCGCCTCTTCAATGACACAACGGAGATCTGTGACGGTAACGGGGCTCCCACGTTGTCCTGGGGGGGGGCTGGGACAGAGCAGGGCATTAAGGGCCGGAGCAACCAACTCCACTGACTGCAGGGCCTGTTGGGGGGGCTCAGCCCGGCTGGGGAATGGGGGGGCAGCAGCACGGGTGAGCGCCGCACTCCTGGGGATCGAACCGGGGCCTCCAGAGTGAGCAGCAGGAGCGGCTGCAGCAGGAGCCAGGAGCGTTGGGCTCTGTGGATTGGGCACAGGGTGGGGGGGCCCATCACACTGACCCGTCTGAACCCCAGCCTGGGCCCTAATCAGCCCCTGGGTGTCCAGGGGCAGAGGGGCCCCACGGGAGCAGAATGGGGCAGCCCTGGCTGTAGTCCCTTCCCCCACCCACAGGGATCCAAGGAGGGAGGGGGCAGAGGAGAGGCAGCTTGTCACCCCCCCGGAACACACAGGGAGCCTGAAGCCCCAGGGGGATGTCTCCCCCCCTCCCCTCACATGGGGGATCTGGTGTTTGTGGGGCTGAACCCCCCGTACCTGGGACAGGAGGCTCGGGGGGGCTGTTTCCGACATTCCAGCAGCAGAAATGGGTAACTGAGAATCAGGCCCTTAATCACTAACCGCTCAGGGACCCGGTCGCCTGGGTCCCATCACCCAGCTCAGTGCGGGGGGCTGGGGGGTGATACGGGGAACGTCTCCCTGTCAGGACTGTACAGAGCGTCCCCTCTTGCATTACAGATATTAACGAGTGTCTGGGGCCGAGCCCGCCAGACTGCGGACGCAACGCATACTGCGCCAACGTGGCTGGGAGTTACTACTGCACCTGCATCGATGGCTACGAGCCCAGCCCTGGGAAAGCCAAATTCATGAACGCGAGTGAGAACACCTGCCAGGGTGAGCTCTCCCCTGGCCCCCACCTGCTGAGACGCCCCCTCGCACACACAAATGCTCGTTCCAGGCCTGGCGCTGCAGTGGGGCTGCTGCTGGCTTTGGCACTGGCCCGAGGCCTGAGGCCGTCAGCGAGGCTGTGATGAGATGTGACCCTTGCCTGCTCCCGCAGAGCATGGGGCCGGGCTCACCCTGTGCCCGGCGCTTGGACAGGGAATAAACCCTCAGGGATAGAAACAGACCCATAGAGCAAACTCCTTGTGCTGCAGAGATGTGCTGGGGAGAAGGGCGGGGACCCTCGCTGGCCCCAGCACGCAGCGTCTGAGCTGCTAGTGCCCCGCTGAGCCTGGGAAGTGGCCCCGGGAATGGCTCCGGGAATTGGGCAAAAACGTTCTTGAATTCGCCCTCGTCCCCTATTGCTTGAGCTTCCACTCGGGGAGGCAGCCATGCTCTCCTCTGGCCTCTAGGGGGTGCAGCTGCTAGTTCGAGGGACCCTCCCGCTCCCCCAAGCTCCCTGGAGGGCAGCGCTGTGAGGGGCATGTGCTGGGACTGGCATTGCCAGCCCAGCCCCAGGCTTACCTGGGGCACCCTGAGTTCCAGCACTCTGGGGTGGGGACATGGGGTTGGCGTTCGTCGGCTCCGTGCTGTCCTGGCTCTGGGCGGGTTGCCGGCCCGGCAGACCTCCATTGAAGTGTCTATACAGCCCACAGAGTCGGATCAGTGGCGAAGGCGCTCGGTCAGGTTTATCGCCAAAGCAGCCCGGTGCCAGCGCCCATAGATGCCACAGGGACACGGCCACACATCTGCCTCTGACAATGGACCCCGACAGTTACAGACTGAGACAAATCATCTGGGATAAACAACCTACGTCCCAGCTTGTGTGTTTCACAACATGTTTTTTTACCCCCTTGTGCCTTTCTCCTGCTGCTTCAGACTAAACTTCGCTTATTCACCCCCTGGCTTTGTACTTTACTTCTGATGCTTCAGACAAAACATTCCCCACCCGTCAAACCATCTTATCGTGCGCTAGGCAGGGGAATCTCGTGCTGGGATGTGGTTACAACACTGTGTGTTGGCAATGCTGGCAATACTGGGGCTGAGTTTGTGCACCGGTTGGTGAACTTGCAGACAAGCCTCTGCTTTGTGTCAGGGTGTGACTGTTGGTGCCTGGGGGGGCCCCACTGAGATTGCTCCATCCAGGCAAACTGCAGAGTGGGGCCGACAATCCCCCAAACTGCTGGTTAGTTCTGATACTTAGATTCACCAAGCCAGCAACAAACCAGCTGCTCCGGTACCGTGCTGCTCACCCAGAAGCCAGAAACACAGCTCCCAGCTCCTTTTCTAGTGTGGCTTTAAAGGCAGAAGTTGGGTCATTTTGCCGGCAAGTTGCTTAACCCTTTCTGGCTCAGTGTCCCACAGGGCCGGACTTTGCTCAGAGCATCACTTCTGCTGACTTTGGTTCGGGCCTTGTACCAGGCCCCTGCTTCAGGCTGTCTCTGCTCCAGCTCTATGTCGCTCCCCCACGGCAGTGCTGGGAGGGGCATGTGCTGGGACTGGCATTGCCAGCCCAGCCCCAGGCTTCCCTCAGACACCCTGGCTTCCAGCGGCATGGCGCGGGGACACCCGGGCTGACCAGCTCCGCGTCGCTCCCCAGGGCAGGGAGTTTGCCCAGGGCACAGGCCGAGAGGTCTCTCTGGGCTCATAGGCCAGTGGATTTGGAGACCCCTTTGCGCTGGTGAAGCTGGCGCATGTACCAATGCCAGTCCCCTGGCAGGGGATACCCACATGCTGGTGTCTCCACCGGGGGACGCTGGAAGCTGCCAGCTGCTAAATCGCTTTGTGCTGGTCCATGTCTGTGCTCCCTGAGCCCCCGAGGCAGCAAAGCACATGCTTGGCTCCAGCCCTGCCCAGCTACGCACTTAACTCGGCTCCAGTGGGTCTCAAGTGCATGGCTGAGCTCGTGACGACAATCCCAGGCACTAAACAAAATCAGATTTGCTTAGAAAATCACGAGCTTTAGAAAGTCCAGTGAGCCAGGGGCAGAGTGTGGATTGAATGGAGTTGAAAAGGGGCAAATTCAAAGGAATACAAGGAAATACTCTTCCACCCGGGGCAGCAGTAGCCTCTGGAACTCACTGCTACCACGGCCTGGAGGCTGTGAATGTGTCGAGTTTTAAAGAGGGACTGGCTGTTTCTATGGGGAGCGACAATGCCTGGAGCTGTGCTAGTTAATGGGCAGTAATTCTGGGAGGGAGGGACGCTTACACCTTCCTCTGTAGCACCCGTCGCAGACGGGATACCAGGGTAGATGGGCCTTGGGGCTGACGCAGGCTGACAATGCCTGTGTGTTCCTCTGTGATTGGAACCTGAGGGGGATTTCTGCCAAGTCCCAGTGTTCCCACCCCTTGGGCAACTCAGCTTCACACATGGACTCCTACATCTCCCCAAATCTTGGCTCCAGTGGGGCTTGGCCCATAGAGGCAACAGTGGCTGTTCAGGGGTCAGAAGGTCCCCTTCCATCTGTTATGTTCACGGCACACACACACAGTTAGAAATAAAGCATCACATCCTCTTGCTGGCAGGCTGCAGCTCAACACAGGGTTATTTTTAGAATCCAGAACCGCAGCACACGAGGTTCCCAAACAGAGAGAGACAAAGCAGGCTGCTCCTGAAGGCAGACGGGCACAACTAATCCCACTTGGCTCTAGGCTGCCCCTTTGGCAGACAGACGGCTGAAACACCCAGATCACATGCTTGTCACCCGAGTCCCCTAGCCCAGAAACCGGTCCAGGAAAGCCCCTCGCAGATGTAAAGTGAGAGCTTGTGATGCTAACGCAGTTTTCAATACACCATATTCTCGAGTGGCTGTTCCGCTGCCAGAGCAGGCAAGTGTGTGGCCTGAGCGTAGCTGAGACTCAGGACTGAGATTGTTAAGCTCCCAGGGGCCTGGTCACCTGGGTCCCATCACCCAGCTCAGTGCAGGTGGGTGATATGGAAGCGTCTCCCTGCCAGGACTGTACAGAACATCCCCTCTTGTGCTGCAGATATTGACGAGTGTCAGGGCCCGAGCCCGGCAGACTGTGGACCCCACGCAAACTGCACCAATGTGCCTGGGAATTACTCCTGCACCTGCATCGATGGCTACGAGCCCAGCTCTGGGAAAGCCAACTTCACTCACACAAGTGGGGACACCTGCCAGGGTGAGCTCTCCCCTGACCCCCACCTGCTGACACCCCCACCCCTCATGCCCATTCTCAGCAAGGGGCCGCACCTGGGCTGCTGCCGGCTTTGGCAGTGGCCCGAGGCCTCAGTGAGGCTGTGATGAGACATGACCCTCGCCCAGGGCCTCTCAGAGGTCCAGAGAGGCACAAGCCACTTCCAGCTTTTGAGGCCCCTACGCATAATAAACATACAAAATGAAGACACATGAAAGCAAAATAAGACACCAAAAAAAGAGTGAGACATAATTGGAATATTTTTGAAATTAACAAATGCTTTTCTAGCCTTTTTCTGTGCAAATGTAATAATTATTGAGGAAAGGTCTAACTTTCGTGCAATGTCACAGTTGATATTAAGATTGGGGAGCCCGTTCAAACGCTCCTGTCCCATAGTTGAACGGTGATAGTCCTTTACCTGCTTCAACACGTTGAAGGTGCATTCACCTGAAGCCACTGATGCAGGCAAACTGACAATACTTTTAACTCTTTAATATGACAAAATCTATATCAGTTAACAAAAAAATGATGTCCTTTACCAAATCACATCTCTTATTTGCTTATATTTGCAGCTCTAAGCTGAGCATGTGGGTCACATTTTGGTCCGATAGGGACACGCATAAAAACAAGTTGCAAAACTTATCAAATGCCAAAAAATTAACAAGTGTCTAAATTTGAGAGCCCCTATGAGCTTGTAGTCCAGGCCAAATGGCCTCCTGCCCCCCCCCCCTCTGATTGGCTCTGCCCTTGCCTGCTCCCACAGAGCATGGGGCCGGGCTCACCCCTGTGCCTGGCGCTTGGATGGGGAATAAACAGACCCACGGAGCAAACTCCTTGTGCTGCAGTGATGCGCTGGGGAGAGGGAGGGGACCGTCGCTGGCCCCAGCACGCAGCATCTGAGCTGCTAGTGTCCCCCTGAGCTGGGAAGGGGCCTCGTGTCTGGGCCATGGAAACAGCACAGTGCGCTCTGCCCCCTATGGGCCCTGGTGAGAAGAGAATAGCCACAGCACAGTGTACCCCAGCCACACCCTGATCCTCCCCTGTGGGTCCTGGGGGGCAGGGAATAGCTGCAGTGCTGGGCAACCCGGCCTCAGCCCCTACATCAGGGGCCAGGAGCAGGGTGGGGGCAGGACCCCGACAGCAGCTCCACACCTGCTGGGGTGGCCCTTTTTGCAAGGTGGGGGATTCTCGAGTGGCCGTTCCGCTGCCAGAGCAGCCTAGTGCCGCCTGAGCGTAGCTGAGAATCAGGCCTGTGATTGTTAAGCTACTGGGAGCCCGGTCGCCTGGGTCCCGTCACCCAGCTCCGTGCAGGGGGCTGAGGGGGGAGCGGGTGAAACAGGGAACGTCTCCCTACCAGGACTGTACAGAGCGTCCCCTCTTGTGCTGCAGATATTGACGAGTGTCAGGTAGGGTGACCAGGTGTCCCGATAAAATCGGGACTGTCCTGATGTTCAGTCGTTTGTCCCGCGTCCCGATGGATGTATGATTGGGACGCCATTTGCTCCGATATTCTGGCTCGGGCCTTTTGTTTTTTTTGCTTCAGTGGCACCCTGGACCTGCCCCCCCATGTGTCCCGATATTTTGTTCATGTAATCTGGTCACCTGAGTGTCAGGGCCTGAGCCCGGCAGACTGTGGACGCAACGCAAACTGCATCAACGTGGCTGGGAGTTACTACTGCACCTGCAGCGATGGCTACGAGCCCAGCTCTGGGAAAGCCAACTTCACACACGCGAGTGTCTTACCGCCCCGCATACACACACCCCTGTGCTCATTCCAGGCCTGGTGCTGAGCTGGAGGCTGCTGCCGGCTGCAGCAAAGGCACCAGATCTACTCACCGGGGCTGTGATCAGCCGTGACCCTGAACTGCTGCCCCAGCGCATGGGGGCCAGGATCTCCCCTGCCTCGGTGTTTGGATTGCCCCCTTAGGCAGCCAGGGTGGCCTGACCGGAGAAGGGGCCGGGGCGTTCCAGGCCTTTGTTTGCGACGTTCAGCCGGTAGTTAGAGCTTGTATCAAGTCCTAGCCGGCCGTTCCCATGGAAACCGCCCTTTACACCCCCGTTTGGGGGGCGCAGAGCACCGGGCCCGTCGAACTGGGAGAACTCAGGAGCCCATTGGTTCAAACGCTTCCCCTGGCAGAGACCTCGCCCAGCCGTTCCTGCGCCCAGCCCCCGGCCGCGTGGGATAACCCCAGCCAGTGTCCTGGGGCGGGTCTAGGCACAAGAAGAAATCAGCACCGCAGGTATCTCAGCCAGCGTCCCGGGGATTGTCCGGGGATAGCTGGTATCGGGAGCCGTGCGGAGAATCCCTAGGGCTTGTCCCCGGGGGNCCCCCTCCACCCAGCACCCCCACCCTGAACCGAGGTGAGACCCCCGCCACCCAGCACCCTCACCCAGTACCCCCACCCTGAACCCAGGTGATACCCCCCCAAGGGCCCCCACCCTGCTCTCTGCAGGCCCTGGACTCTCTCCCTTGCTGGCATCAGATCCCTGCACCGCCCCAGCCAGCCCTGCTCAGCGTGGTGTGCTGGGTGGGCTGGGTGCCCAGCGGTGCGGCGGGATACGTTCCCCATTACCCCTTGGCCTCGGGGGCCCTGTAGGGAGCTGACGCCTGCCTCTGCTGCCCGTGCAGGGACCATGGGGAACCACCTGCTGACCAACCCGGTGCTGCAGACCCGGGGCGGCACCAGCCCCTACAACACCCTCATCGCTGAGTCCGTGGGCTTCAACCCCTCCTCGCCCCCCGTCTTCAACTCCCCAGGTAAGACCCCCGGCTCCCCTCGTCCACCCCCAGGTGTGAGGACACACCCGGTCTGGGGACATCCCTGGAGGGGACCCACTCACTGGGATCCCACTTTCCTTCCTGCCCGGTATTTGGGGGGAGCCCTGTAGGGGTGTGGTGTGGTCCCCTTAAATCTTCTCCCAAGAAGGGAGTTCTCGAGTCTTGCGCCTTTCTCAGCAGGGGGCGCTGTGGGAGCACTGGCTGTGGGGTGGGGTCCTGGCTACTCCAGCCCTGTCGTCTCTCAGCAGGGGGCGCTGTGGGGAGCGAGACAGGAGCACTGGCTGTGGGGTGGGGTCCTGGCTACTCCAGCCCTGTCGTCTCCCAGCAGGGGGCGCTGTAGGGAAGCACAGAGAGGTCCATGGGCAGGGGGGTCAGTGTTTGCTTTTGGGGTGCTATCCCCTGCCTGCCCTATAACCTTCTCTCTCTTGTCTCCCCCTCTCCACTCGCTGGCGCCACCTGCAGGGAGCTTCCGAGAGTCCAGTACGTCCCTCCTTTCCAGTTCCATTTCGCAGTAATGTTTCCTTCATTGCTAGTTTGACTGGCAGGCTGGGGGTGGGGCAGAGCCAGGACACGACGGTGCAGGCAGCCAGGAGCTGGCGTGGAGCCTGGTCTCTCCAGCAGGGGGTGCTGTGGGGAGCAAGGCGGGAATGCTGGCTGTGGGGGGAGCTCCCAGCTACTCCAGTCCCGGCCTCTCCCAGCAGGGGGCGCTCTGGGCAGTTCTATAATGGGGTTCAACTCTTGCATTCACTGCCTTGGACAAGAGAGGGAGACTCTGAACAATTGTCGCTGGGACCGTGTCTTAATGGGCCTATGGGAACACATCTATATCGCCCTCCTGCTGGGCTCGATTATACCTGTGGTCCCTATAGTCCTGTATCGCCCTCCTGCTGAGCCGTATCGGACCCCTGGTCCCTATAGGCCTGTACTACCCACCTGTTGAACCAGATCAGCCCCATGGTCCCTATAGTCTCATATCACCCTCCTGATGGACCATTTTGGTCTGTACAGTCCAGTATCTGACCAGCAGTCAATACTTGGTGTTGCAGAGCAAGGCAGACTTGCCCCCTATGATGCGCTGGAGCAGCAGAATGGTCTCTGTGAGCAGGGACGGGGGGCCCCCCAACTCGGGCGATGGGTCCCCCAGATCTCAGCACTAGGGGTCCCAATGTTTTGGAGCTGGAGGCGGGAGGAAAGGGGTCCACTATCTCAGACCCTCACGGGCTTGGTTGCAGGTTGGGGGGTGGCAGGTATGTGTGTTAGGGGAGGCGCACGGGACTGGATTGGGGAGTCAGCCCCCCACCCAGCAGGGGAGTGGAGCTCTGCTATGTCCGGCCAGCTTGTGCCCCACCCCCAGATCTGGGGGGCTGGGTTCTCAGCTCCCATCAGAAAGCCCAGCCCAAAGCCGCACCTAGCTCTGGCTGAAGATGGGGGTGTATGGGGGGGGGAACCAGGAGAGGGGCAGCGGCAGAGCTGGGGGGAGCCCAGGGCTGCGGTAGTAGGGGGGTGCGGGTCGGGAGTGAGGGGCACCGGCAGAGCTGGGGGGTCCCAGGTCTGGCCCATTTCCACCCCTGAGGCTGGGTCCGGCCTGGCACCGGGAGCTGATGAGTCTTGGATCAGACACCACATGGGAGCTCTGGGCCAATCACCCCCATGGCGGTGACCGGGGTGGGGGTGCGACCTCCGACCCTGCCACCCAGCCCTCGCTGAGCTCCCTGCTCACGCCTACCCCCTGCCCTTTTCCACTAATTCCCGGGAGTGCCCCCCGGTGCCTCTCTCCTGCCCCCCACTAACTCCCCCTCTCTCTCTCCCCTGCCCCGCCCCCGGCAGAGCACCCCCTGAACAACAGCCGGGACGCCTGCGGCATGGACACCCTGCCCCTCAACGGCAACTTCAACAACAGCTACTCCCTCCGCAGTGCTGACTTCCCGGCCGAGGGCGCCAAGATGGCCGACTGCCGGCGCAACCTCAGCGACGCCGCCGCCTTCGAGAAGATGATCATCTCGGAGCTGGTGCACAACAACCTGCGCGGGGGCGCCGGCGGCACGGCCAAGGGGGCACCCCCTCCGGGGGGGGCCGGCCCGGCCGAGCCCAGCAACCCCTCCGGCCCGCCCGCCCCCCCCAGCGGCGGCGGTCCTGGCGAGGAGGAGGCGGCGGCGCCCGAGGGCCCGGCCCTGAGCCACGAGGAGAACCTGGAGATCGAACTCATGTACAAGGCCCTGGAGGAGCCGCTGCTTCTGCAACGGGCTCAGTCGATCCTTTACCAGAGCGACCTGGAGGAGTCCGAGAGCTGCACGGCTGACCTGACCGAGGGCGGAGACGGCCAGGCCCCCTCCCCCAACAGGGACTCCTTGTACACCAGTATGACCAACCTGAGAGACTCCCCTTACCCGGACAGCAGCCCCGAGGCGGTGGGGGAAATCCTCCCCCACACCCAAGCCATCAACGAAATCTACTACACCAACCGGCCCGCCCTGGTGCCCCGCAGCCAGCTCCAAGCCTACTACCAGGTCCGGAGACCGAGCACTGACGGCTACTTGGTTCAAGCCGGCTTAGAGGGCCCAGTGCCGGAGGGAGACGGTCAAATGCAGCTGGTCACCAGTCTCTGAAAGCAAGGAGCGGACTGAGGAGCCGTCCCGAGCCGCCGACTCTCCCCCCGCCTCATCCCACCTTTGCCAAAAGGAGCCCCTCCCCCCGGGCCGTGGCCTGGCGTTTTTAATTTTTGCCCTGGGATGCTGAGAGAGAGACGGGTGGGCGCTGCAGAAGGACACAGGCCAGGGGAAGGAGGAGAGGTGGCGTGAATCTCCTCTGGGAAGGGGGGGGCCGTCTTGTCTAGCGTCCTCCTGCCCACCTGGCGAAGAGGGGAGGGTGGAAATCGGGGGTTGCTGCTTTTGTTTTTGAAGGAAAGGAAGGAGGAGGGGTGGGAAGGAAGGAGTGAAAAAGGCACCGGGCCGGACGACAGGATCTCACTTTTTCGTTTTTTAAGGTCGTCCCTCTTCCGTTTCTTTACGTTGGTTTTGTGGGGAGAGAAGATCAAAAAGAAGTGGAGCAGGGAAACCGATTTTCTTTTTAAGGCGTGTTAAGAAACGGATCAGAACCATGGGGGAGGGGCCGGCTGGGCCTGTATCAGAGCCCGAGAACAACCCCCCACACGTACACCGGCACCCATGTATAGGCCATCCCTGCTCCCCCACGTATGCACCTTGGCGATGTCAAACAGGGATCCGATTGGTCCGGAGAGAGAGAGGCGGATGGAGCATCCTCCTATGGCCTCCACTGTCTTCTATACGAACTTTGCCAAAAACCATAATCTGTATAGATATATAGAGAGCTATAAAGAGAGAGCTATATCGAGAGAGAGAGGTGGGGGTGGGGATTGGTTGGGGTCTGGATAGAAATTATGTTGAATCCGGTGCTGACCTTCCAGTATTTGTCAGCTGAGGGAAACTGAGGCACGGTGGGGAAGGGACTCTTAAAGTCACTCATTGACAGGGTTTTGAGTTCGGTTCTTTTTTATGCCAAGCCATCAGCAAAGTCTGCAGGAGACCGGGAGAGAGGTGCAGTTTTTTTCTTTCAAAAGCATCCTGGGCACCAGGAAGGGCTGATGCACAACATTGTTTCCAGCGGAGGAGGAGATGGCGCTGAGGTGGCCATCTTTGATTTGGATTTTTGTTTTCCTTTGCTGTGTGGCGCGCACACACACACACACGCCCTTCCCAGCTCACAAATCAAACACACATCACCGTCCTGCTCTGGGAGCTGGCAGAGGAGACCGTGAGCCGAGGGGTTCTTCCTGGGCCGTCAGTGTAGTTGTTCAATCCACATTCCCCACTCTCGCCTGCCGCTGCCCCACTTCGGTCAAGATGCTCACGCCGTTTTCCTATGGCTCAATGGGAAGCTCGGAAACTCCTGCAGCTCTTGCCCCTTCTGCGTTTTCCAACTCTGCTTTTATTTCCTCCTCTGAAGACATGCAGAAGTCAGGTGCCTCGTGGGAGCTGCTGTCTGAACTCGGTTGGGTCAAGATGAGGGTGGGGAGGATTTTTTTGGGGGGGCAATTTGACAATTGAACCATTTTCCCCTCCAAATCAGTCGGATCATCTCTGAGCAAAAGAACAACAGAAACCCAAACGGCACTTTTTTTTTCTTTCTTTCAAAGGACAAAACAACAAAAAACAAAAAATTTCTCCCTTTTCAAGCACAACTCTGAATTCTCTCGCCCTCTTCTTCCCGAGAGAGACCATGGGAGCCAATATCACATGAATACGTCATTTCGCCGGGGAGGGGGGGAGCTTAGGGTGGGGTGGAGGGTTAATTCGGGGGAGGCGGGCGGGGATACAGATTGAAATGCTGTAAATATGAAATTTCAAACAAACAACAAAAAGGGGAATTGAGGAATCCCTTGAAAAATGAAACAGGGATTTAAAAAAAAATACAACCAATCAACCACAGTCCCAGGGAACAGTTTGTGTCCTGGAATTAAAATATATATCTATAGATATATAGATATATACTGACCTCTGCTCCAGCCCCATTGACTGTTGGGGGGGGGCAGGTGAAGGGAACAAGGAGACCCCCTCCCCTTTTGACGAAGACAGGGGAAGGGATCGCAAAAACTAAGAGCAGATTTTTACAATCAAAATTTAAAAAAAGAAAAAATAACTGGTTTTGGCACAATTTTTATGGAATATAAACATATAATGCGTCATTTCTGTGACTTTCTCAACATTCCCTTTTCCTGCTGGATAAGGTACTTTTTTCATACATCTTGACATGGATCGGTCATTTTCTCACTCACTGCCACTGTGGAATTGTGGGTAAAAAAAAAATACTGTAAGACCCAAAGATGCTGTAACTGTAGGTTAGGAAAATTGTTTGGGGTTTATTTTGCTTTTTTTTCTGGCCAGGGCTGTTGGGTGTCAGGAGTTCTTAATTCTATGGTTATTTACTTGCATCCCTCTGGGCTGGAAGGCATTTGACAGGGTCGAGTTGAAGGGGCAGGTGGGCACGTGGTTCAGCTTCATGGAGTGCGGAAGGGTTTCGCTTTCTGGTTCCTTTTCTCCCAACCTGTGGAACTACTGGAGAACGTGTGAGAGATCATGGGGTGTGTGTGTTAAGAACGGTCCTGGGCTTCACCGGCTGGGATGTAGTGACTTAAACATTGAATAGAAGGGTGGAGACATAAGGGGCAGGATCTCTAGCTGGTATGAATGGATGTTGCGCCATTGGCGTCCATGTAGCTATGCTTATTGACACCCCGCTGGGGATGGGGCCCAAGGAGTTTGGGAAACTCAAGCTCCCCCTCCCAGTGGCCAGCAAACGCTTTGGGGGAACAGTAGGGTGTAGGTGACAAATGGGTGATATTTACAGTGTTGCCCTTGCCAGTCGTCTCTGGCCAGACACAAGGCCGGCAAAGGGCTGGATAGGCCCTGAGAAGCTTTTTCCAGCTCTAGGTCTTGGTGGGGATAGATGGACCACCCACTAGTGTCATTCCCCTGCCCCCATGCAGAGCAACCAGCCCTCGACCACCAGGGCCATCGCTGAGAGCTGAGTGCCCGTGAAACTCAGGGGTTTCAGCGCAGCCACCGTCCCACCTCGCCGGAGCAAAACCCACAGGCAGGATGGCTGGCAGCTCTCCGCCCCAGCCAAGTGGCCAATAGGACAGCTTAGGCATGCAGGGAAACTGGCCTGCAAAGCCTCCTGGGATACTGAGGGCTGCTTCAGTGGCTCCGTTGGAGCTGTATGCCAGGCCACGGGACCGCCCCCGCCCCGGGTTCTCCCCTGAACACCACGGCTTGCACCAGAGTCAATGCA
>NC_048313.1:28826482-28901535 GCF_013100865.1 Trachemys scripta elegans
TCAAACTTTAGGAAAATCTGCCAGAGGACTATTTTATGCTATCAAAACTGCTACTCTTTTAGAAAGTTCAGCATGGTTTATTTTCACTATGGTTCTTGTCATACAAACGTTTTAGTGGCACTAATTTTTCTTGAGAACTCTGATACCACTCCTGGTAGCTGATAAACATTTATAAGCCAAAGCATAATTCTACCTTAGGTAGACCCTAGAAAGTAAAGGTCACACTATAAACAGCAGTATTTTTGTAAAGATTTTGTTCATTAATGTTTTGAATTCTTGTTTTCATTAAGTAAACGGCAGGCAAGAGATAACAGATGCCTAATTTCAAAGATCGTGGCGATTATAATTTGGCACGCAAGGACATGACTTGTAATGAAGTTTACAGAAGTACGGTCTTCACACAGGCTCCACATGAAAATTAAAGTGGGGATTGCTGTTTTATGTAAAGCAAATGCATTTTAAGAAAATCTTTATCCAGTCATAAACTTTTATGGAGTGAAAGATCAACATACCTCCCCTCCACCCCCAGGTTTTCCTCTTAATAACGAATCACTAACCTAGTACATTTTGTCTTAAAGAGCAGAGAGGATGGCTAGCTAGAAAGGCATTATATAAATATATACCACACACTCATATATACATACACAAAGAGCAGGTAAGCAGGGCTACTGCTGAAATGTTTGTATTGTTAAGTAAAGGGTTGGATCTGCTCGGATTTATAAAAATTCTCTGAAGTTTGCTGTTTTTCAGATCCACCCATTGTAATTATACAAAACACTATGATGGTTGCAAACTCCTGCATGCCATTTTTTTTAAAAAGTGTTTCCACTATATTTGTCTCAGTGCTCCCAAACAGACAGAGATTTCATTCCAATTTGAACCTTTTTAAATGTGATTTCATGAGCTGTCGATGTCAACCAGGTATAATTTTGTTCCTCTCATTCAGCTGCAGAGCTCACCACATGCCTAGAGAGAGTGGCACACTCTTCTTTTAGATCCATGAAGTGCCATAGATCATATTTGTGTTGCAGGTAAGCAAATAAACTGCTTGACGGTGTGATAAAATTAACTAATGAAAGTAATCAGATTAAATGGAAATAAAGGTGGCAATGTAAGTAGTACCACACTCCCTTTTTGTTGAAGTAGTTTGTTATGGATCAATATCTGTACTTCCTAGAGAGTTATCCTGTTTAATTGACCTTTTTGGGTACTACAAACTGAAGCCATTGAGGTGTCTGGACCCAGCACTCGAAATCTACTCTTCCTGCTCTAAAATTAACATTGGTAGCTGGGCTAGGAATCTGAGGAATACAGGAATCGCCAGACTGGATCAGATCTGGGGTCCATCTAGTCAGAATCATAGAATTTAAGGCCAAAAGGAACCACCAGATTATCCCGTCTGACCTCCTGTATATCACAGGCGGCCACCCCTACCCAGCACCTGCTTGCTAAATCCGACAACTGAAATTAGACCATAACATTACAGCCCAATGTTAGACTAAACTCTTAGGTGCCACGGGAAGAGAATAGGAGGGACTGAAGTGCACCACTGCCTGCAGCCCACACAATAGCAGGAAAATGATTGAGAAACACCTGGATAATTCTGGCAAGTGACCCATACTCTCACACTGCAGTGGGGGGGGGGGGGGGAAAAAAGCAACCAGGCGTCGCGTCCCGCCGCTGCGCGGGGGGGGGGGGGGGGGTGGGACGGGAGTTCTTTCCACTCCCACATGTGGTGATCAGTTTGGCCCTGAGAATGTGAGCAAGAACTTCCAAACAAGCACCTGAGAAAGAGAATGCTCAGTGCTACCTGAGAGCACTGGTCCACCCCAACCAATATCCCATCTCCAGCCAGGGCCATCCATGGTGCTTCAGAGGAAGGAGATAAAAATATTGAGGAGGAGGGGGGCAGAATTCCTTCCTGAACCCTTCAGGTAGCTAGCTGAAATCCTGAAGCACAAACCTTTAGAAACATAAGACATAAATCAGAAGTGAGCCCCAAGGCTTCTGAGCCCTGCTCCCTGAAGCAACCCCATCAAACAACTACATTCAGCTCTTTCTTAATACTAATTAAGTTGTTTGCCCCCCCACTACTCCTACTCTGAGTCTGTTCCAGACCCTCACCCCTCTGAGGGTTAGAAACCTTCTTCTAATTTCCAGCCTGAATTTGTGCATGGCCAGTTTGTACCCATTTATTCTTCAGCCAACACTGTCCTTTAGCTTAAATAACTGTTCACGCTACTTGGTGTGTACCCCACTGATGTATTTGGAGAAAGCAATAATATCCCCTCTCAGTCTTCCTTTTTCTAGGCCAAACAAGACAAGATCTTCCAGTCTCCTCTCAACATAAGCTCTCCATTCCCCTGATCATCCTAGTAGCTCTTCTCTGCACCTGTGTCAGTTTAAATTCACCTGTCTTGAACATGGTTAACCAGAATTGTACACAGCATTCCAGATGAAGTCATACCTTAGTCCAATATTCTGTCTCTGGACATGACCAGCACCAGACGTTGCAGAGAAAGGTTATAGATTTATGTAATCCTGCCTTCTATTTTATAGATTTCTTGGGTTGGAATTGTTAAACAGCTCCTCCAGCAAATTTTAGATGGCCATTATTTGCTGCAGTAACATTCAGGACTGAGGCTAGTAATTTAGGAGTCATCTACCAGGAACAAAGATACAACCTAAATACTTAGGCCAGGAAGGATTATTTAGCCATTATTGTCCTTTAGGAGTTGTCTGAAAAATATGACTAGATTGAGTCAGGTGTAATGAAACAACTAAACTCTGCCTTTGACCTAGGAGTATAGAATGTCAACAGATATTAATGATGGCAATTAATGCTGTATATCCTTGACACCTTACAGGGTTTTTTTCTGTATATGTAAATGATTTATTTAGTTAGAGCTGGTTGGAAAATGGTTTACTTTTTTCCACTGAAAATGTTGATGGAAGCCAAAACAATTATTTTCATCTAATTTTTTTTTTGAAAAACGGAGAACCTAAAAACCAAATATTTTTGGCCAGAACAGCTGAAAGATAATTCCCCCCCCCAGGCCCCACCCACACCAGAACCAGCAGAAAACTGAAAACATTTCTGACAAAAAAAATTAAAAATAAGAAAACCACCCTAGAAATGTTAAAGGAGAATAGACATTTTGTACAGAAAATTTTACATGGTCAAAAATCCAATTTTCAGTCAAAAATGTTCCAATGGCAAATTTTAACCAGCCTTAGATTTACTATTTCTGTCAACACCTCCATTATTTATTATCATCAGCACTGCCAAGATAGTCAGTGTTTAAGTGAAGCGACTTGAGATTTTCAGAAAGTGCTGTGCACCTGCCCTCTGGGGGGGAGGGAGGGGGAAATCTCAGCCCATTGAAACTGGCTCAGGTTAAGCATCCCCATATTGAGACATGCAAAAATCACTAGTCACTTTTGAAAATCTTGGCCAACCAAACCTGAAAGGATGTGGAACATGGGTAGCTTGGGGATCCCAGTAAGGAAATGCAAGCAGCCAGGTTTTGTGAGAAACACTTTCAAACTCAGAGGGGAAGCGTTTGGCTGGTCGTACAGGCAGTCATAGTTGCAAGTGTGAGTTTGGCGGTTTCAAAACCTCACTGGTTTAGTTTTCACCATATTTGGTTGTTGGTTTAGGTTTCTTCCAACAACTGCAGTCACCTGGTGTGACCCAGCCACTGCAAGATTCCCAACAATTTAGAAATGAACATTTCCCTTCAATGTCCCTGGAAGTCTGAGAGATTGCTTTGGTTACCTGCTGTCTTTTTCCCTTCCCCCTGTTCATTCTTCCTTTCTTTGCTATGTATGTTAATTTGGGGGGGGGGGGAAATCATAGCCTAGGGCAACACACCTGACTGCTTCCCACCCCAAGGTCATTTACCATTAAATGCATGGGTACATTCATTCTTCTGCTTTTATAGTTCCATAATGAGCTTGAACTGCAATTAACAAAACGATCATGTTCACTTTAACATGATACACCTGTGAAATAACACCAGGATCTGAAGCAATGTTTAAGGTGCACGCACCTCCCCCCCCCCATATTTCATCACAAACTGGATACCCTAGCATGAGTTTGAATTTTAATTGATTCAAATGCCTGTATGTGGGTATTTAAGTTCCCATCGGTTAAAGATTTCCTCGTGTCACTTTATCAGCATTGGCATAACATTTTTTGTAAGTAAGAACCCAAAACATTCTACATGTCTTCTATTGTGGTCATTTGCCATTCTGAAGGTAATGGATTTTTATTGTACGGTAGGATAGAAGTTAGCACTATATAGTCTCTTTTCCATATGAAGCTTTTTAAGTCCCCTGTTAGAAATCATTCATGTTTGAAACTTAAGAGGAAAAAAAAAATACCTGCCAGAGACAACACAGGAGGCAACTAATCCATTTCTTCAGATATTGGCTATATTGTTTTAATGAATAATTAGCTCTTTAATCTGCATAATGCAGCTAATTTTCTATATTTGTAGCCAAATATAACAGAGAGAAACGCAAAACACATGGCCAGATAATTAAGTGGAGAGCAAAAACAATTTAGTATGATATTAAGTACACAAGGACTCCGCTAAACTATCATTCTTCCTTAATTGCTTTTCTGATTGTCCCAATAGATGAGATTTCCTCTTAAAGGAGGTTTGTTCCATTGTCATTAAGTGCACGTACCTCTTGATAATGGGTACGTATTTATGGTGGAACAGCCTCACCCTGAATTCATCGGCAGGGCGACTAGTTTCATAAGCACAATTAGGATCTCAGTTAGAGCATTTGTTCTATAAGTGCAATAACAACTTGCAAGTCGCTTTGTAAAGGGTCTATTCAGACTAGAACTGCCAGCCTGACTGCACCACCTGTGGAGGAGGAACTGGGAGTATCCTCAGCTCTGCAGAAGTGGGTAATTCCCAGACCTGAAGTGCTTGCATAGAACTAATTTGGGGCTTTGTGATGAGATGCGTTGACCCATTTCAGGAGCTGGCAAGGAAAGGGTTAACGTTCACCTTCTAAAGGATGGAAAGACCAAAAGGTATAGAGCCTACATGCAATGACTGTCAAAATAGCAGGCAGGGGCACTGGAATGGATGGGGGCGGGAACTTTTCACTGGCCGAAAGGGCAAGCGACAAATGGGGGGGAAGAGGGAGTGAAGAGAAGTGAACAGGGAGCAGGGCCTCAGAGAAAGGGGTGGCAGGCGGGGCCATAGTTTGGGTGCCTGTAGGCCCTGCCCCCATTTTCAGGGTGCTTCCGTCACTCCTGGTAGCAGGGCTCACCCAGTTGTGGGTGAATGAAGAAATCTCCCAGCACATGATGGGCCTGATCCAAAACCCACTGAAGTCAGTGGGAGTCTTTCCATCAACTCCAATAGGCTTTGGAACAGATGCTATGAAAGTGTGCTCTGTGGAGGTGGAGCTTAAGAACATTAAGATATACTGTATATACTCGTTCATAAGCCGAATATTTTTGGTAAAAAAGTGATGCATCAAAGAGCAGGGGTCGGCTTATAAACGGGTCTACACCAAAATTTGATGATTTTAAACTCTATGGAATCATTGAATATCTAATACATTGTCCTTTTGTTTACCTGGAGAGTCTGCAGTCATGGAGCCCCTCAGCTCCCTGTGGCCGCAGTTCGCTGTTCCCAGCCAATGGGAGCTACGGGAAATGGCACGCCACTTCCCGCAGCTCCTATTGGCTGGGAACGGCGAACCACAGCCATTAGGAGCTGAGGGGCTCCGTGCCTGTGAACGCTCCACGTAAACAAAACGTCCAGGCCCATTAGCGGCTTACCCTAATGGGCCGGGAGCCAAAGTTTGCCAACCCCTGAAATATAGGGGCGGCTTATGAAAGGGTCATACAGTTTTTGCTATTTTTAACCTATCCACCTTGGGGGGTCGGCTTATAAACGAACAGGCTAATGAACGAGTATATACAGTAAATCTTCAAAGGTGTCACTTTTCAGTGGACAGCTGTTGATGCACAAAGCCCTTTTTGGGTTGTTGATTTAGAAAACAGGTAGCAGGGAGCCTTTTAGAACTCAGGCCAAATCCCCAGTTTCACTGCTTTCACCACATTGAAAGTCATGGCGTAACTGAGGGGAGAACTGGACCTTCAGTTTATGTCTGAAACGGTGGGAAGTTGCTCGAAGTGGGCTGTTGCAATATGGAAAGTGCTAGAGGACACTCGCAGGCAGCATATTGTTTCCTGGGTGGAAATGTTTGGAAACGACGCCTCCTGGGGAAGCGTCTCAGAAGACAGGAGGCTGAAGAAGCCATGTTGGAAGCAGCCATAACAAAGCTGGAGTTTATTAATTCACCCCACGTCTGACGTGAGATCTTATAGGGCAGAAGACGTCCCATAAAACACGATGGCAGTGGTAATAGAACCCTAGACAGCAGGAGAGAGCTGCACTGCAGAGATAAGGATACTTCTATCAGTACACAGTTTGTTTTACAAGACAATAACAGAAAATGGAGGGGCTGAAGTCTCCAGGCACATGAAACCTGCAGGCTAAGTGTGGAAGAGCTGGAAAGAGGAATTTAACCTCTAGTAGATATCGCTATGGTGGAGAAAGGAGATGCTGTGAAAATAAAACGGTTTTGGTACCCGACTGGAGAAAGGGGGAGCCTCTGTGCATAGAAGATAAGTGAGCCTCTGTGCATAGAAATTCCCCAAGCTCAATGCATCTTAGCAAATGGCCTGTTTTGATATTCACTGTAACCCCAGGAAGAATGAACTGGTGGAAAGATACAGTTTCTTTACTTGGGATCAAACAGCTGGGGAGAGTGTAGCTCAGCAGAGCACCAACTTAAAAGCGCTAGCAGCCAGCTGCAATTTTGGAAATATTGAAGATAGGAGACTGGATAGCGTGTGGGATGTGAGATTTGCAAAGCCAAGAGTGGTTGCCGAGGGAAGCTGACTTCACTTTGGAGAAAAGCTTGGAGATATGTTTGGACAGCTCTGCAGGCCTGCAGAGGCCTAGACGTCTGGAAGGGAAGTCAGTGGAAACGGTCCATGCAATACATAAGAGAAATCAAAACCAGGTACAACATCAGTAGATGGCAACAATGCGGACACATGCAATTACTGTGGGAGAAGACATAAGATAGAAAGAGAAATGCCTGACTTATGGGGGAAAATGCCATATCTGTGACAAATTTAATCATTTTGCAGCCAAGTGTTTGTCCAGAAGGAAGAAAAACAAATCCAAGGTACACAGAGTAACCAAAGAGAGCAACAGTGAGTATGAGGACATTATGTGGGTGACTGAATAGTGGTAAACACAGCGCAAGAAGGCCCTAGTAAGCCCCAGAAACTGTTATATGCAGCCATGTTACTTGGGAAGAAAGTGATGCGATTTCAATTAGATTGTGGCGCAAGTTGTAACATTATCCCGATCAGTTCAGTGAACCCAGACATACGTTGGAAGAGACTAACCTGCTGTTAACAATGTAGAAGCTTACCGCTTTAACGACGCTGGGGGAAATGTAAAATTAAATTAAGAAATCCAAGGTATAGAAGAAATACAGACTGGACTTTGTGGTCATAGATGAGACAGCAGTCCCACTTCTGGACAGCAAGACTGCCCCAACCATGAACCAGATAGAAGTACAGTTCCAGAACATAATGAAAGTGGATAGCAAGGTGACTGAAGATACCTTGGATGGTATTACTTGAGATCAGGATATGATACAGAAGGAGTATAGAGATGTGTTCAGGGAGACAGACTGCTAGATGGTGTTTATAAAATAGAGATTGACACCCGTGTGAAGCCAGTTAAATTGCCAAAAAGAAAAAGCATTCATTGAATTACTACAGCCATTGAAAGATGAACTGCAGAGCCTACAGAATTGTGGAATTATACAGCCTATAGAGAAGATCACAGACTGGATAAGCAATCTTGCAGAGGTAAGAAAGCCATTCTGAAAACTGAAAATATGCATAGACTCAAAACTTTTAAATAAAGCTTTGAAATGGAACCATTTCCCTGTGCCTACAATTGAGGACATATTACCAGATTGGTCTAAAGCGAGACTCATTACAGTGTGTGATGTAAAACATGGATTCTGGCACAATCGAACTGGAGGAAGAATCCAGTTACTTGACAACCTTTGCAACTCCATATTGGAGATACCAATGGACCGTAAGGATGCCAGTGGGAATCAATCTGGCACCAGAAGTATTCCAGACCAGATTGACCCTGACGGGAATCTGGACAATAGCAGACTATGCACTGATGAGGGAGAGAATGATGACCCAGAACAAGCACAACAAGATCATGACTATAATTTTTACAGAGATGCAGAGAAAAGAATATTAAATTGCCCTTAGACAAGCTCAGGTTGAGAGTAACTGAGTACTATACATTGGACATTTGGTGACCTTCAAAGGGCTGAAAGTAGACTCAGAGAAAGTGAAGGCAATTAGGCAAAAGCCAAGACTCAGTGATATTAAAGGAGTCCAAAGATTTCTGTGATCGGTCAATTATTTAGAAAAGTTTTGCAGCCAACTGTCTGAGAGCTGCGAGATCCTAAGACAGCTGACAAGTCGAGACACCTTATGAGACTGAACAGACCAACACGTGCAAACATTCTGGAAAGGAAAAGAGATGATTGGGAAGTCTCCCATTTCAAAATATTACAATGCAGAGGAACCCCTGACCATCTGAGTCAACTACCATGCTGTAAAGGGGACAACCTGTTGCGATTGCAAGCCGAGCATTGTCCATGACAGAGAAGGTCTATGCTCAAATTGAAATAGAGTTGTTAGAAATACTTTTTGGAATGAAGAATGAGAGAAGGCACAAAGTTCATTAGTCACATATGGGAATTGCAGGTTGCTTAAGCAGGCACTTTCAGTCAGCTTACTGTTTCCTGGCGGGGAAGGGGGAAGAGTGTTTGGAGGCAATACCTCCGGGGAATGACCTGAGAAGCCATGAGGCTGAAGAAGCCATGTTGTAAGCAGCCACAATAAAGCTGGAGTTAGTTAATTAATCTTGTTGTCATTGTGAGATCTTATATGTCAGAAGACTCAGAACAACTAAGTATAAAACACTGGCTATGTCAGTCAGTTGGACTTGAGAAGAGGCAAGTCCTAATCCCTCTCTGTACCAAGATGCACTTGTCCTAGGAGAAGGCTGTTGTGATTGACCAGGGATAGTTTTGTAACTCTGCCTAATAAAAATATCGTATGCAGTGTAGTTGTCACCGTGTTAGTCCCAGGATATTAGAGAGATGAGGCGAATGAGGTAATATCTTTCATTGGCCCAACAGAAGTCACCTTGTTTTTCTAATAGCCAAAATATTGGCATTTGGGAATGAGGTCAGAATACGTTGGGTGCATCTCTTGGTCATCTACCATCTCCCTTTCTATCTATGGTACTTATATGGCTCTTGTTGCCACAGTATCTGAGCACCTATCGCCTCACAACACCCCTATGAGGTAGGGAAGAGCAATTATCCCTGTTTTACTGATGGGGAACACAGAGAGACTATCGGATGTTTAAAAGTATTTAGGTGCCTAAAGATGCAGATAGATGCTTAGTGGGATGTTCAAAAGTACCTAGGTGTCTAACTCCCACTGAAATCATTGGTCTGGGTTTTGTCCCAGTGATACCATAATTTCCACACTCCTGAATTGGTGCTAACACTAGTTCAGTCGTACTGGTTTTAGCAACATTAGCATGGGCAGCGGGTATCATAGGCCGGGGGAGGTTGTACCTCCCCAAACAGCCTGGCGTGGCCCTGCCCACGCTCCACCCCCAGGCTCCCGCCTGCTATTCCCAGTGTTCTGCAGCTGCATTGGCCCAGGCTGGCTGAGGCTGTTGCTGGCCGGCCTACCGCGAGGACCTTGGGCAGCTGGAGCTCGGGCCGCCCGGCTCTGAGGCCACGCCGCCCATTGAACCAGGGCTGGAGGCCCTGTTTAGAAGGGGGTGTAGAAGTCTCGGCCGAGGTTCGGCCCTCAGCGGGGCTGTGGGGTATCCCACCGCCTCGCTCTGGTCCGCCGTCAGTCCTGGTCCAGCGGTAGTGTGGGACAACAAACACATGGTTAGGGGCTCAGGCCCTTAAGCAGGGGCTGGGTCAATGAGCAAGAGGTCCCAGCCTCTCTAGGCCAGGGAAAAGGGGGAGTCTGCCACCCAAGGAGTGGGTGGCAGGGGGGACGCAGACCCTCCCACTCCACTGCGTCCCAGTCCGGGGCCCTAGCAGCGGCGGAAACTCGCTGCTGTCAGTGGGGATCCTGGCCGCAACACACAGACATAGGCTCTGGCAGTGCAGCAGCCAGACTGGGGTCGGCTGCCCCCGGGCTATTTCCACATTCCCCCTCGTACGGTACCTGGGCCGTACTAGTGTCCTCGGTGCTCTCCACCAGCATCGGCTCCTCCGGGTAGGTAGCGAAGGGTATGTTCGGCTCCTCCTCGGGGTAGCTGGAAAGGGGCAGGCTCGGCCAGTCCTCCTCGGGGTAACGGGCGAGGGGTAGGCTTGGCTGGCCTGGTGAGTCAGCAGGCCGGTCGCAGCCTGCTGCTGTCTCCCAAGCGGGAGCTCGGCCACAGATATCTGCTCTCTCCACTGGCTTGTTCTCCACTGAGCTCTGCAGGCGGGCTTTTATACTTCCAGGTAGGCACTGTGACCTCTGAGGAGCGGGCGCCAGACCCGGTGGCTCCGCCCACGTTGGTGTTAGGGGAGGTTCGGCCCTCAGCGGGGCTGTGGGGTATCCCACCACCTCGCTACAGGGGGGCAACTTCATGATTTTTGAACAGTTGGTGGTGGGCAATACTGCTAATGTAGACAGACACTGCAAACCCTAATAGCTGTAGTTCACATGGGTTTCAATGAACTTTTTCTTTGCTTCTGGTGTGGATGAGTTCGCAGCCCTGGTTTCACTTTGAGTTTTGGAGTTGTTAGGGCTGAAACCATGCAGAAGTGCCAAGTTTCACAGTCTTTTTCACATAAAACCATAAATCCCTCCCCAGAACCCAAGGCAAGAAAGTGGAGGAACAGGCATGCTCAGAAAGGTCACAAACTTTGGTAAACCTGGACAGCATTTGGGGTTTGTAACAAGATACGAAGTGAGGCAGGATGGTTTGTGGTTCTTTTACAAAAGTCTTGCCTAGGCCCCAATACAATTAGAGTTAAGCACACATGTAAGTCTTTGCAGGATCAGGGCCCCGGGCAAAAATTTTAAGGTCATTTTGATGGTGTTTGTTTGTTTTTCTACTGAAAGAAGAAATAAATAAAATCTTTTCTGGAAGATTAGGAGGCAAATATTTGTCATTCTAACCCTCTTTTGTAAATAAGTATTTAGACAGGATTCTTTCATATTGTATGTTTGCATAGAGGTTTAAACCACATATTTACCAGGCAGAGGCAAATAAGCAAATTTAGAGGTGTGAAAGTACATGAAAATACTTACATGGCCATTTAATAGAAATCCTTCTGAAATTTCTCTAGGGGAAATAGTTTTATGTACATGTTACGGAACGACCATATGTCAACGTTTAATATCTTGGTTTTGGGGGGAATAAAGATTATTCTAGAGTAATCAGAAAAATCTTATAAAATAATAGTCACTGTCCCAACTTCATTTTAAAACGCCAAGTGGTTTCAGTTTTCACAGATAACATTTGAGTAGAGCTGAAAGCATAGAGAGAGAGAGGCGCTCGGGGATTTGAACATGACACTGTAAAACTTTAGAGGAAAACGATAGTATCGGTGAAGTTCAACATACCTTTCAAAATAAAGAATGTACAAGGGAGACTGAAGAATCTGCTACACAAATCTTTGGTCCCTGGAAACAAATGCGTCAACAAATGAGGAAAGGACTTAGTTCATGTAAAACCTATAATGATATCATCAAAGATTAATTTGGGGCCATATTTGATACCCTTGCTCATGTTAAAAAGCAATTTACTCCATAAAGTAATCCCACTGACTTCAGTGGGATTACTCGTAGAGCAAGTTGCCACTCATCATCAGTAAAGGTGTCAGAGTCTGGTCTTCTGGCCACAAAGTGGTCATGTGATACACCAGTACACGCATTGGCGACAATGGGCCTGATTTTTTTTCCCGCCTAAGTTAAAGACACCATGACTTTAATGGAAGTTCTTTAGCACTGGGGCTAGGGCCTAGATCCTCAGAGGTACTTAGGCTCCAAACTGCTTTTGATTTCAATAGAAGTTAGGAGCCTAAATACTTTTGAGTATCTGGGCCTGTCCTCTTACTGTGTTTGTATAGTGAGGCCCTGTGTGGGCCTCCTAGGTATTATTGTCATATAAACAAGAAGGGTGATATGCAGCATCAGACCCACCAACAGCAGGCAACTGAAATGATCATGCCACCAGCCTCTTATCATCAGTAGATCTCAGAGCACTGTACAAAATAGGTCAGTATCATTATCCCCATTGTACACATGGGGAAACTGTGGCACGGAGCAGGAAAGTGACTTGCCTAAAGTCATCCCAGTCTCTTGAGTTCCTGTCCCGTGCTCTAGCCAATAGGAAACACTGCCTCCAAAACACTTTTCTGACCGAAGTCCTATTAAGAGTAGCAGCCCTGTGTTGAACAGATCTCTGACGACCAGTTTTGGGAGTAAGATTGGCAACATGTAAAAATTGATTATTGATAACTGCTCCCCTTTCCTTCCCGGCTGATACATGACTGAAGAGAGCAACAAAAATGTCAGTTCCGAAGGAGCCTTGAATCTCTGAAGTGAAATAGAGAAAAAACAAACCACTTATTAACGGAATGTTAAGATTGTGAATTAAGCCCACAAAAATCAAGGAACTCAGGAATTAAGGCTCCCTCGGCTCCTCTAACCCTTCCCTTTGCCCATGTGCATTATGGGGCTTTCATTGCATGATCACATAATGCTGGGCAACGGGACATACCGTAAGTTATGTTGAACGGGGTGTATGGCTTGTTATGAAGTCAGGCTGAATAAATGGAAATATTAATAAGTAGTCATTTTGTCTTGTAAAAGTTTAATGTTCACTGTAAAAAAAATGGCAGAACATTATGGAACTTAAATGAAATCTAAATTAAATGAGCTTTTCCCGCTAATAAATATTTTGTTTACAGGGTTTTTGCAATGGTGTTTGTCTCCCTGTGGGCCCAATTGTGTACTGTGAGTAACTATCCAGGCTTATGCCTAGGTGTAAACAAAATGTCTCCTTCAGAAGCCCTGACCAAACTCTTTGGTGTATTGAGGACTGTGCTGGAAGTGCAAACTATCGCTTTTAAGGGGTTTTCTGGCTCTGCTTGCAGGGCAGGGGGCTCTGTAGGGAAGTTTCTGGGAGCAGCAGCCAATCTACAGCCAGCCTAAGCGTAAGGTGGGCTCAGTTGTGCCTCTGTTTTAGGGAGAAACCTGCTTCGTCTTTCTCTGTGTTGGGGTTCTTGTGCACTACACTACAGGGGCGATAGTGGCTATATCAACCTAACCCCGTAGTGTAGACGAAGCCTACAGCAGAAGGGGTTTTTCTATCGCATTAGGCCCACCACCTTTCTAAGCAACAGAATCTGGGTCGACAGAAGCATTCTTCTATTGACCTAGCTGTGTCTACACAGGGGTTTATGCCAGCATAACTGTGGAGCTCAGAATATGAATTTTTCATTCCCTATAGTACCATAACTATATCATAAGATCTGCCATACTGGGTCAGACCATGGTTCATTTTGCCCAGTATCCAGTCTCTGACAGAGGCCCACACCAGAACTTCAGAGGGAGTGCACAGAACAGAACAATTATGGCGTGATCCACCTCTATCTTCTGGTAGTCAGAAGTTTAGGTTCACCCCATGCATGGGGTTGCATCGTTGACCATCTGACTAATAGCCGTTGATGGACCTATCCTCCAGGAATTTATCTAGTTCTTTTTTTAATTCAATTAGCCTGTTGGCCATCACAGCATCCCATGGCAATGAGTTCCACAGGTTAGTTGTATGTTGTGTAAAACAACTACTTCCTCTGTTTGTATTAAACCCGGTGCCTATTAACTTAATTGGTTTTTGTATTATATGAAAAGGTAAATAACACTCCCCTATTCACTTTTTCCACACCATTTAGGATTTATAGACCTCTTTCATATCCCCCCTTAGTCTCTTTTCTAAGCTAAACAGCCCTAATCTTTTTAAACTCTCCTAGTACAGAAGCCATTCCAAACCCTTGATTATCTTTGTTGCCCTTCTCTTTTCCAGTTCATATTCTTTTTGAGATGAAACAACCAGAAATGGACACAATATTCCAGGTGTCGAGTATCAGGGGGTAGCCATATTAGTCTGTATCCACAAAAAACAACACAGAGTCTGGTGGCACCTTATAGACTAACAAACAGTTTTATTTGGGCATAAGCTTTCGTGGATAAAAAACCTCACTTCTTCAGATGCATCTGAAGAGGTGAGGTTTTTTATCCACGAAAGCTTATGCCCAAATAAATCTGTTAGTCTTTAATATTCCAGGTAAAAAGAACAGGAGTACTTGTGGCACCTTAGAGACTAACAAAGTGGCACACCATAGATTTATATAGTGGCATTATGATATGTTCTGTCTTATTTTCTATCCCTTTCCTATTAGTTGCTAACAGCCTTTTTGACTGCTATTGTGCACCGAGTGGAAGTTTTCAGAGAACAATCCACGGTGACTCCAAGATCTCTTCCTTGAGTGGCAATAGCTAATTTAGACACTGTATATGTCATTGTATATGTATAGTTGGGATTATTTTTTCCCCCCAATATGTATTACTTTGTACTTAACATTGAATTTCATCTACTATTTTGTTGCTCAGTCACCCAGTTTTGTGAGATCCTTTTGTAACTCCTCGCAGTCTGCTTTGGACTTAACTGTCTTGAACCATTTTGTATCATCTGCAGACTTTGCCAATTCACTGTTCCCCCCTTTTTCAGATCACTAATGAATATGTTAAACAGAACAGGTTCCAGTACAGATCCTTAGACCCAGCTGTTCACCTCCCTCCATTGTGAAAACTGACCATTTATTCCTACCCTTTGTTTCCTACCTTTCAAACTGTTGCTGATCAACGAGAGGATCTTCCCTTTTATCCCATGGGGACTTAGTTACCCTAAGACCCTTTGATGTAGGACCTTGTCAAAGACTTTCTGAAAATCCAAGTACATGATATTTATTTATCCCCCTACTTGCTGACTCCCTCAAAGCATTCTCAGATGGGAAGTCAAACCTCACCATTTACAAAAGCCGTGTTGAATCCTCTCCAACGAATCATGTTTACCTATGTGTTTGATAATTCTGTTCTTTACTATAGTTTCTACCAATTTAGCCAGTACTGATGTTAGGCTAACTGGCCTATTATTGTCAGGATCTCCTCTGGAGCCCTTTGTAAAAACTGGTGTTATGTTAACTACCTTCCAGTCATCTGGTACAGAAGCTGATTTAATTGATAGATATGAAATTGCAGAACTAATAACTGTAGTATGTAATGTAACCTGATTCCCTCAGAACTCTTGTGTGAATCTCACCTGGTCCTAATGACTTATTACTGTTTAGATTATCAGTTTGTTCTAAACCCAGTTCTATTGACACATCAATGCAGGACAGCACTTCAGATTTGGCACCACAAAAGAATAGCTTGGATGTGGGTATCTCCCCCACATCCTCTTCAGTGAAGACCGATGCAGAGAATTCATCCTCGTGATCCTTCAGTGTTCTTTTAACACCTTTGTTGTTTAGTAGCCCCACTGCCTAGTTGGAAGGCTTCCTGCTTCTGAAGTACTTTTACAAAAAAAATAGTTTTTGCATTTTTATCAAGTTGCTTCTCACATTCTTCCTTGGCCTGCCTTATATTTTTACATTTTACTTGCCAGAATCTGTGAACCTTCCTATTTTCCTCATTAAACATTACTGTGGTGGGTTTTTTCATATTCTGCCCCCCTACAAGGATGCTAAATTGAATTACATTATGGTCACTATGACGGAGTGGTTCAGCTATAGTTACCTCTTGGATCAGATTCTGGGTCCATTTAGGACTAAATCAAGTTGCCTCTCCCTTTGTGGGTTCCAGGACTAGCGGCTCCAGGAAGCATTCATTTATGGGGTCTAGAAATTTTCTCTCTGCACCATGCTCTGAGGTGATATGTACCCAGTCAATATGAGGATAGTTGAAATCCCCCATTATTATTATGTTTTCTGGTTGTGTAGCCTCTCTAACTCCCCTTAGCATTTCACCATCACTGTCACCACCCTGGTCAGGTGGTCAGTAGTATATTCCTACTGCTATACTCGTTATTCAAGCATGGAATTTCTGTCCAGAGAGACTCTACTACAGTTTGATTAATATTAGATTTTCATCTTATTTGACGCTATGCTTTTGTTTAACATATACGCCACTCCCCCCCAGCACCACCTACTATCATTCCATTATATTTTGTACCCTAGTATTACTACATCCCATTGATTATCCCCATTCCACCAAGTTTTTGCAATGCCTATTATATCAATATCCTCATTTAATGCCAGGCACTCTAGAGCATCTGTTTTAATATTTAGACTTCTAGCATTTGTATGTAAGTACTAGTACATTTTGTCAATATTTAGTTGCTTGCCTTCATGTGTATTGTTTACATGAGACTCTTACATTCAACTGATCCTCACTAGCTCCTAGCTCTACTTCACCAATTTCTTTCCTATCCTCTCTACTAAAATACAAGAGTTCCCCCATCTAATAAATTCACCCCTAAGGGATGTCTCTGCCCAAAACATGTGCTCCTCCACACCAGTCGGCTTTCCCCCAACCCTTACATTAAAAAATCCTCTACACTCTTTTTCATTTTATGTGCCAGAAGTCTGGTTCAACCTCAGTTTTAGGTGTAGACCAGGCCTAAGAAAGAAAGAAATGTTATATTGCAACTTTTCAGCAAGTGTATTTGTTTTTCTTTAACTTCTGTGTGTGTGTGTGTATACATATATACATGCTGTGAACGTAATCTCTATATCCCATGCCTAAAATGTGGCTAGATACATCGTTGGGGCCCAAGCCTACAAGGTGCTGAATACAATCTACTCTCATCAACCTGAGTGAAAGTCATCAGCACCTGTGTCTATGTAGATCTAGCTAGATACTTCTGTGGCCCTTCACAATCATTAATTAATGTATCCTCTTAATGTCCCTTTGAGGTAGGGAAATATTTCCCTCCTGTTTTACAGACTGGGAATTGCGGCACAGGGAAACTAAAGCTGTAATTTTTCAAAGCTTCCCAGTTAATTAAAATGGCTGGGAACCAGGTGTCCAAATTGTTTAGACAGCTTTGAAATCTCAGCCTAATTATCTTGCCAAGGTCACACGGGGAGTCTATGGCTGACCCCACATTCCCAGGCCAGTGGCCTAATCACTGGAAACATCTTTCCTTCCCAACCTAATACTGACCAGACCTTATTCACATCTAAACTAGTTACCAAAGAGTGAAAGCTGTAAGTATTGCCGCCTTGCAGAGCCGAGCCCTTGTGTATCTGGCTCTGGGAAGGCTTCTCCGGCAGGAGTAGAGGCATTTCGCACAGATCACCAGTCCCGGGCACTTCCTATCCTTATGTACAATTGGGTCATATTTCACAGTCACAATGAAGCGCTCTCTAAGCTGCATGGAGCTGAAGCAAATTGGCTAGTGCGCAGTTCCCTAGAAATGCCTTGTGGGTATCCAGGGTAAGTACAGCACCTCCTAGAAAGAGAAATCCATGGCCAAGAGTTTTGAGCACAACTCGCTACTTCAGGTGCTTCAATTCTTGGGGACACAACTTGAGAGGCCTGATTTTCCGAAAGTGCTAAGCCCCCACCCCCTGAATATCAGGCACCGTAAAGGCTCTTACTTGGGGCACTCGGGAAGTGAGGCACCCCAAATCACTAGTTGGTTCTGAAACTCTTGGCTGACATGCCTATGGGATTCAGCCCACAGAGGAACTGTGTAGCAGTCGCCCTCTGGTGTCAGAGGATGGTGCTGTGGGTGTCTTCACCTCAAACACCCTTGTGCAGCCACTTGGGTCCCGCGATTGCCTGTTTCTGTCCACAACTTAGCCCTCTAGCTAAGTCACATCTAGTCCAGATCCTTTCCAGGGTAAGGAAAGGACAACTAGAAGTCCAAACTTCCCAACAAGAAATCCTTTCACCCCTCTCAGGCTACCTCTCAACCCATCTTCTGGGCTATCCTCAGCTGCACCTGACTGGATATTTGTGTTGGAGCTTCTCTGCTTCTTCGTAGGGACTAGTAGAGGTACCCAGACCCACCCTCTGCTCTGGGTTCTGACCTAGAGACCCTGTTTTAAGCAGCTAAGCCTTGCTCCTGCTGCTGCTTTCCTGGGCCACTTCCCACCTCCAAGCCCCTTGTGCTGTTTCCCAGTAACCTGTGGTTAACACAGGCTCTTCTCTGATTCACAGGCTTCTTTCTGAGTCCCCACCTACTCCTCGTTCCTCCCCTGGAATGGTACCCCACAGCATTACCGCACTGGGCCATGCCCCTTTTCCAGAGACTAACTCCATCCCTAAGGCCCTTTTCAAACTACCTTCTCCAGACCCTTCCTAGGCAGAGAGACTCCTTACCTCCACTCTCCTGGATCTCCTTCCTGACTGAGTTCTCCTCTCTTGCACTGGAGTCTGCCCTGGACCTTTCACAGCTGTGCTCACTAATGGTACTTACGCCACCAGATCAGGATCAGCTGGGGGATAACTGCTATGTCCTAGGCCAGGCTGAGCCTGTCTCCCTTAAATCTCAAGGAGATTCCCTGTGCCTCACTAGTTTTATTGCTTACATTCAGTTTGCATAAACAATCATTAAAAATATCTTCTGCCATAACTGTTATGAATGAAATGTTTTCTCTAAACAGAATAATAACTCGCAAGGCTCCTCCTGGGCAGCATATTCAATGAACAACGACCAAAAGTTTTTTGGGGGGAATGACGATTCATATAGCCCATCACTTGGCTGGGAGAAGACCACCTGAGAAAAAGGAAGCTCAGAGCTACTTTAAAGAAGGCCAGATGGAGCAGGGATGAGGTAGCTAAGGAATGGGGCTAGAGTAGGGATAAAGAAGCTCAAAAGGCACAGAACTGCCAATCCACAAAGGTACTTAGGTGCCTAAACCTCAAACTTAGGTTCTTAAGTCTCAAATTCAGGTACTTACATCCCCATTTTAGTCTCCACTGCAATCCACAGAACTCCCGCTGAACCCTGTAGGCACCTAAGCAGTCTCTGAGCGCACCTACTGGATCGGGTCACATCAAAATCTGGCCGCCATCGCCCACCTTAAACCTCTTAGCCAGTGGGTAGATCTCTTACCTGGGAAGCCGGACACCCAGTTTCAATTCCTCGCTCTGCCTGAGGGGAGAAACAGTGTAAACAGGGATCTCTCACCTCTCAGGAGAGTGCACTAGTCACTGGGCTATGGGATATTCTGATGTGGGGCTCCCCTCAGTCTCTGTAGATAAATCATAAAAGGGGGGCAGGGCTGGATCTCCCAGGAGTGGGATTTCCAAGAGGAAACCTGCTCTGTCATGGGGAGGGAGACCAGAGATTGGAAAGTTCTCTTCAAACTAACCTGGAGTCTGGAGTGTGTCTGGCAGAGTTCCTGTGCTCACAGAGAAAGTGGGATTAAAAGCTCTGGTACCAGAGTAACTGGGGAGCTGTGCGGAAGGGGCTTGCATCCTGGAAGAGCAGGAGACGTCTTCAGGGAATGGGCCGGCTCCTGCAGGAAATCCAGACTCATGGGAAAGGACCTGGGAGGGGCCCCTCCACACCTGCCAGGTGGAAGACGTGGCTGGAGACACCTCTTGGATGGTCAGAGGCTTAAGCCTAGGAAGGAAGAGGCTTTAGGAAGGGCCTGGTTTATCTGCTTTATGTTGAACTCTTTCTGTTCAGAAAAATAAACCCATCTCTGAAGAAAGGGATAGAAATTTTAGTGCTTTGAGGAGTTTTATTCATGCACAGGCCAAAGTGTGGGGCCACTGGCTTATAGAGGGACACTCAAGCATGTATTATGCTTCTGTAGAGTTTCCTCTAACAAGACAACTATCTTACAGAGACAGATACAAAAGTTTGTCCAATCGACAGTCAGGAAAATAACCCATTTTCAAAGACAGAAGGCTCAATGGGCACAAACAGTTTCTCATCCCTTTGTGCCAATAGCCAAGTAACTATTGTAGTGGGCGCGAGACAACACCTTATTAACAGGTGTAGAAGTGAGCTGTATAACACTCTGCCCTATTTTCAAAGCTCAACATTTTCATTTCAGTCGGCCTTGAAAAACTGTTTGCCCCTAAACATCGAAACTTAAGAGTTAACACATTAACACTTGCAAGAAATAACCACAGAATATCTGAGGAAAAATATATTAATCTTTTATCCTGTTTTTATATTAAAAGCACCTACCATGTACACCATTGCCAAACCCGAGCATTCAAAAGTTGTGAGATGATTTTTAAGGCTAGGGAAGGTGGGTTGTTTTTTTTTTGTTTTTTTTAAAGTTGCGAGTTCATTTTCTTTATCATCTGCTTTCTGTGCCTATAGGGTGCACTTGGGTCACGTTTTCAAGTTTTCCTCTGCTGCAATCAGGAGGGCTAAAAAGTTCCTTTTAAAAAAACTGAAAGCTGAGATTCTGATGTTATCATTTGACTCCAGGAGCTGGAGCTTTAAGATAATCACCAGTTATTGCAAGACTCATGATACTATTGTGAGAGTTGCCCATGCTTCATATATTGAATATGGTATCAAAAAAATCTACATAGCCATTCCTATGTGATCTGTGTGATGAACAACAAGAAATGTATCAATAAAGGCAGCACCATTTTACCATAGAGGCCTTTGCACTTTCTTATTCCTCATCTAAAGTTATTGGGCCCCAATTATCATTGACTGTAAGATCCCTTTACCCTGCCAGTGCTATAAGGGGCATCTGTAAATTAGGGTCTAGCCCACTATCAGCAGTTTGCGACACTAAACTAACTTGCTGTGGATATCATAATGTCAGATGGAGGATTAGAATTTGTCGTGATGAAGAAAAGAGCAGGAGTGGATGAGTTCTTAAAGGATGATCCTGCTTTTAAGCAACGGGTCTTTTCATGCAAATGAAGGAAGGAGGGAAAAAAATAAGAACAGGAAAATGATATCTGAATTGTCCTTAAACAGAATGGGTTTTTTTAAAATATAAACATCAGCCCCACTGATGGAAACAAGAAATAGTATGTACCCTGTCCCAATTCCTAAAAAGTCAGTGACTCCTTTAGTCTATTAAGTCTCATATGAAATTATCAATAAGTCATGAGAAAAAATGCAAAAGTCAAGGTTATAATGAAATGAAGCATTGTTTCTGGCTGTAAAGAGCCGAAGCATTTTGCTCAGCATGCAGGCTTGGTGCAGCTGTAGTGAGATATTCTCCCCATCCCCCCTTGGCCTTGCAATTAAAGCTTCAATATGCCTGTATGTATATTACTGATGTGGGAAACAGCATCATACCACAGACATTCTATGCTTTTGAAGCCTGTGGTTACACCGTCATTATATCATAGAACACTTGCCCATCACTTGGCTGTAGCGAGTGCCATAAAAATGCTTTTGTGCACGTTCCAAGCTCCTGGAGTTATGGCCATAGCTACTTTAAATATAGATGGGCTTTCTGGCTTCCAAAGCTTTGTTTTAATACGATGGGCCAGATCTTCAACTGGTGATGTCAATGGATCTGTGCTGATTTTCCCCCCCACCAAGGATCCAGCCAAATATTTCAAAGTTCTGTTTACATGTTACTTCCAGAATAATAATTTTAAAAAATCCTGTGCTTTGAGTTAAGTGCTGCTGAAGTTGGATGCTTTCTGGTTTAATGAAAGACATTGAATGAAACAATATCCTGCAGTACAAGAAAGGCCTGACAACCCTCCCTGGCCTTAGAATTACTATTCAAACTGCAGTACAATCTTCAGAGGTTTCTTGGTGATCTCCCAGAAAGACCTTCTTAATTTAATCTCTAATGGGATTAACGGCCTCATTAAACTGTAAATCTGCCATCATCCAGCTGTTGTGGGAAACTGAACTTTTGGAATCTTATCAGTTTACTGCTGTGATCTTTCTACCTGAAGTAGTTTAGAAGCTTTAAGCACTTTCAACTTCAACTCTCTTCCTTGTTCCTTCCCCCCCCCCCCCCAAAATCTCAGCCTGCACCTGTTGAAAACTACAAACGTGGGGGGGGGGGCGGGCAAGATTCACAGCTGCTGTAAATCAGCATAACTTCAGTGGAGTTCGGGGAATTATGCCAATTGACCCCAACTTGGGACCGGCCCCAGTACCTCAGCACAACGTCTAGTATAGTTTCTACACCAACGGCTAAGGATGTATTGGAGGGCTACCTCATATGGGATCTGTGGAGTCATAAAGCATACAACCCAGGGCCAGCCCTCCATGCAAGTTGAGGACCAAGCTGATCCACTGCAGGTTTTCTGTCTCTGTAAATTGTCAGGAGTTCTCTAATCTCTATTCACCAAGGGCAATACAAGTCCCGACAAGTATCACAGCTGAGTGCATTCAGAGCAGTATGTAAATATATATGCAAAAGAGCTTTGGCCCTCAGACTTCTAGCACGTTACAAAGATGGCCCTTGGTCTTACAAAGCCTGTCTCCTTTGACATAGGATGTACAAAACAAAGACTGCAGAACCAGGACCAAGCCTTTTACTTGATATTCTGGGATCCAGGTGACCAGTATAGAAGAGTCATAGACAGCACTACCTGTTTGACTAGATTTCAGCATAGATGAAAACCCAGTGCTTGCTACAGGTAAGGTCGAGGTACAGGTAACAAAAGGTTAACACTGCAAGGGAAGCAAAGATCCAATCTACAATATTTCTCCCATCAACTTTGTCCCCAGATGCACTTGGGACACTAAGTCAAATGTGACAGATGTGTGAGAACCATTAAATTCTATTACATCTCTGGAATTTCTTAGAGAAACAGATGAGTGCTTTAAAGTACAGTCAAGTAAAATTAGGTTCTTAAAGTATGTTAAGCAAAGACCAGGGTATTTCTTTAAAAATAGTAGTTTTTTGTAAAAATCAGCCACAATTCTGACATACTGTGAAACTATGAAGGTTCTGCATTTAGCCCTTTTTGACCCCTGTGTAAACTAAAAAACAAACAAAGTGATTTGTGCCTGTAAGAACCATTTATTGCTTCTTTAAAAATACATCTTTAATACTTTTTGGCTTTTATTGGTATTTCAAGCAGCTTAAGTTGATGGGGAACAAGACTTGCGGTTCTCATGCACTCCTATATTGTAAGAATGCAACAAATCAAGTCTCATAGCAGCAGTCTGCCCTACCGAAAGGGAAAAGGTAGCCTTTATATTTAAAAAAAGGCATATTTCATATACATAATGAGATAAAATAATACTTCAGGCAAGATACGGCATCTTTACAAATGCCTTTTCAGGCTTCAGTTTTTCCTCTGCTTGTTACTACAGAAACCATCTAGCAACCAAAATCTAAGACAGACTCCACCCAAAACAGAGAAAAACAATATAGACAGAGAGTAGGCTTTTTTTTTTTTTTTTTGTTTTTTTTTTTTTGAGGGGTGGGTGGGTGCTAAGGAAAGTCTCTTACTGTGCAAAGGATAGGAGTATTTTGCATGTAGTTGAAACAGCAAAGCTCTGCTTACAGATGGTAGAAAGGAAAGCAGTGAATGAGTAATGAGCAATGAGAAATGCGTAATGCAGGATGAGAATATAATTTCCACACATCGGCTGAAGAAAGGTTTACACTCTTAAGCAATAAAAACAAGCCATTAAGCCAGACCTGCACTGTCAGGAAGTATAAAACAGTTCTTGAAACTCTGCAGTTACTATACAAAAGCTTTTCATAAACTTTGTTTCCTGATCTTCATTAAACATTCCCATCAAGCTGCCATATGGCAATTAGCTGCCTCCCGAAATCAAATTTAAAAAAAAACACACACACAACAATTTAGGAATAGTTGTACAGTAAAATAGTTCAATAATTATTCACTCCTAGTGGTGTGGCAAAGTGGATCGAATGTAAATGCAGTCCAGATGAGCTCCTACTTCATAGTCAAGAATACAATAAGCAAGTAGTTTTCATATCCAAGCCTCATAAAAATTGATTGCATAAAAGTGAAAGTCCACTAGAAGCTTAAGAGGGGTGAAAGCAAATAGTTCTTGGTGTAGGCATAAGCCTAACATACCAGCAATGAAGACCTCGCTGTATAAATAAGGTCATTTACATGGATCTCCCACATATGTTTTTATATGTTGCTGACCTCAGAACCAGACTGAATTCTATGCAAAAATGTTTAGGTTCACTAGGGCAGTGGTTCTCAACCAGGGGTACACGTACCCCTAGGGGTACGCAGAGGTCTTACAGGGGGTACATCAACTTATGCTAGTTTTACAAACAGGCTACACCAAAAGCACTAGCAAAGTCAGTGCCAACTAAAACTTCATACAATAACTTGTTTATAGTGCTCTATACAGTATACACTGACATGTAAGTACAATATTTATATTCCAATTGATTTATTTGATAATTGGATGGTAAAAGTGAGAAAGTCAGCAATTTTTCAGTAATAGTGGCTGTGACACTTTTTTGTATTTTTAGGTCTGATTTTGTAAGCAAGTAGTTTAAGTGAGGTGAAAGTTGTGGGTACTCAAGACAAATCAGACTCCTGAAAGGGGTCTAGTAGTCTGGAAAGGCTGAGAGCCACTGCATTAGGGTGTCCCGTGAAAAGGTCAGGGATACTAGGCAGAGATGCCGATCACTTCATAGTTGGAGAGATGCTTATTTGTAAGTTTCAAATAACAATAACATGCCTGTCTACCAGATTCACCACACATAGATCAGAGGCATGTCAAGTAATATGCTTGCTAATGGAAATTTAAGATTGTGTCTCAAACACTGGCAGATTAGAAAGGGCAAGGGTATGGCTTCTGTATCTTCTGAATTTTCTCTTATGAGAAAAAAAATAAAATAAAAGACAACTGTTTCTTCTTGTAGAAAAAGAATACTCTAAGGACTGTTATAATAGCACACTTTTAGTATTGAGGAGGCTGATTTAGCAATTGTCAATAGACCCAAAACTCCAATGGGACTATCAGAGACTATTTTCCGGAGTTTAGTCGTGGGTCCCAATTAACCTTCAAGACCAAATTCACTACAAATAGACGTACTCTATGCTATTCTTTTAAAGTCCCTGACCACCCCCTTCAACTCAATGACATTTTCAATCTAGAGAAATGGTTTTGGGGGTTACACTTTTTTCAAAAATATAAATATTGTAAGCCCAGTTCTGCAGACACCCCTCACTTGACGCACACAAGAAGCCTCTTTGTGCACGAGTCATTCACAGTTACAGAAGTGTTCCCAGGATCAGGGCCCTAATGGACTTACAGCTACTCATGGGCCTCACCATGTATTTTACTAAGGTACAGTCTTTAGTCAAGCCAAACCAATTGGTTTCCAATTGAAACCAAGCCAATTGGTTTCAGTATGAATTTTGCCTTTATAAAGGAATGCAGTGTCAGGCCCTGAGCCAGCTACAGCTCATGCTTGGACAAGTGCTGTAGCATCAATGTGTACTCATGCCTTAGAGGAGAAGTGAAACAGTCACTATTCTCTAAGCCTCTAAAATTAGTGTTTCATACAATGAGTTAGGAGCTGTGAACTTTAGTCAGGAGACACAAGAATTTAAGATCTAATTCAAAAGCGTAAATAGAAGACAATGGAAGGTTTCCTATTGATTTCAGTGGGTTTTGGATCGGACCCTTCACGCTAATAAAAGTGGTCTAATCCAAGGCATGACCTCTTGAATTTCTCTGCAGTTCAAGATCTGCTTCTGCAGCACGGAGGGGAGAAGGCTCCAGTATCGCTCTGACTGCAAAGACTATGCATTGCAACTGTTCACTACTGAACTCCCAGAGAATCTGTTAACTGCCCCATACTCCTGTGACTTGCAGCCTTCAGGATCCAATGGCCAGCGGCTTGTTCAACAAGTTCGAGTGCAGACCAAAACACGGTGCATATTTTTTTTAAGGGGGCAAGGAACTGAAAGTTAAAATCGGCGATTGTTATAATAGCCTAAGCAGATCTTCACAAAATGCCACGAGCACTTTAGAAACCAAGATGACTGGTCATCCAGCAAAAACATAGGCCACACTCTTGAATCAGCATTACAAATAAACGTTAGATGTTCCAAAACAAACAAAGCTATAGAATGGAAGATCTCTTTATAGAGGTGTTAAAAATCATATTGCTAGAATAAATTATGTATCTATTAAACTTATCCTGCCACAGAAGTTGACTATGAACCTAATAAATATTTTAGGCTCACAAAAAAAGGCAACCAACTGGTAATTACTCTAATTTTTCTCTCCTGTCCCCTCTAATGACGATTGCATTTGCAGCTTTATTTGGGGCAGAGGGAGAGGAATTATTCCTTAACAGGCCTTAAAGATATCGTCTATTTAGAAATCTTTTGACCCACAAGCCCAGTTAGTACATCCATTGTAGCATACTGGTATTTATTAGTAGTTCAAAAACGAACAAAAACAACCCCAAACGTTAAGCAAGTTAGTGACTGGCTGGCATCTGATATTATTTCAGAAGCTGACCTAAAAGGTCCATGGATGGAGAACTGCCCTCTTGGCTTTGAAGTGACACCTTCTGGCAAAGGCTTTGGTTGATTGGATTTAAAAACAAAAAAGCAACTTTCAAAGTTCCTGGAGGATATAATCACAGAATCATTATTCTATGGCCAATTCTACAGCTTTAAAGAGCTAGGAGTTCTGAATGTAAGAATGAACTTACCACCTGTAAGCTAATTTAACTTCATTCTGCACTTGGCTTCAGTCCAATTTACAATACATCAGCAAGAAGCCAATCTCAGGTATTTTTTAAGTCTAATATTTGGCAGGGCTTCCAATGCAACAAGAAACCCAGGCCTCTGTATCCTCTTCCCATCTTCTACAAGTTACTTGCAAATTACTACACCAACAGTCTTGTAAGTGTTCGGTAAGTATGAACTGCAATTAATGCCTTGCTTGCCAACTGCAAATCATGCTTTTGCCCTTTTTATATAATAAAATGAAGAATTTAAGAAGCAAGAAAACCCAGAAAACACAGTTTATCTTTGTGAATGAACCATTTGCTCTTACAGATGGGACTTTGCAGAATGAAATGTCAGAGCTCTATTATTTATTATCTGAAATCGGTTTAACATTTGGTGGGAAAATGCTTTCAAAACACAAGACCCTGGAAAGAAAGACAAAACTACTCCAAGAGTCAGCAAAACCAGCAGTTGAAAGTAGATAGAGCCCACAGATAACAATAGTTTGCTGTACTTAGGGTAAAGTTTGAAGATTAATTCTCTATAGTATTCCACATAAAAGGAGCTCTCATTTGAGGTAAGAAAAAAGTAATTGTATTCCCAACTGTTAGACAAGGGCCACTAGAAATAAAATTGTTGTTCCTTTTTTAGCATATATCACCACACACAAAAAAAAAGAAAAAGAAATCATATTTTATTATTTAATATTTGGCCAGGATAAGGATTTAAATGAGAGGACTAGTAAAGGAGAAGAATGACAAACATTCAACTTTTCTGTAGGTCTAAGAAGAGTTCAGCCTTTTTTCCTTAAGATTTCTATTGGCCCTGCTTGTATTCACTCTGCAAATGAGTTGGGAATAGCAGTATACTAGATCAGTAATGTCTGGTTCTTATCCAAAATGTTCCACCTAACGAGGATGCCAGTTCTCATGGATTGGACAGCCCACCCTGCAGCATTCCTGAGAATTGTACAATATAATAATCTTGAAAGTCAGCAGAGTGGATTATCCACTTTTTTCTGGACTTGAACTTGTGACCTTAACAGTAGCACAGCAGAAAGCAAATGTGCTATGCACTTTGCCATAGTAACCTTCCATGTATTCTTTTCAATTTAAATACACACAATTAAAACAGCTACAATTTTGGAAAATTATGTACAAACCCTATATTTTTTTTCTTTTGATTACATATAAATACAAATTAGCTATTCTTCTAAAAAGTGGTTATAATAGTAAATAAATACAAAATAAGATTCTGACCATTATACTTCATGTGCTGGGATTAAACCCATATAAAATGTACAACTAAAATACATTTAAAATCTTTAAAGGAATAATTCTCTGATTAAAATATTTGTTTTCCCAAACTTTTTGTGGACATAAATATAATTTTCAAAATAGTTGTATTTTTTTCTTTCCATTTCATTACATAAATAAAGTCTTCATTGGGAAATATTAAAGTGTCAGCTTTTTTTGTATTTGTCTAATATAGTTAGCGGCACCCACAACCCTCCACAACCATATCTTGATAGTTCTTTAATACAACTTTTTCGTTCTCGTCAAGGTAGAGCATGGAAATAGCGCTCAGTTCTGTCGGAACACAGCAAGCCTTAGGGATTTTGGAATTCACGGAATTGACCAAAGTCTGAACAATTGCATGATTTGTTGTGTTTAGGTGATCTGCCAATGGAAAAGGGCATTCCCCATGGCAGTAAAAGGCACCATATCCTGGTGGGGCAACAATCCAGTCATTCCACCCCACGTCATTGAAGTCCACATATAAAGGATGTCTTTTGCAACTGGATTTGTGGCGTTTGCGCTGTTTGTGTTTTGCTTGGCGTTTCTCTCTTTTATGGAGAGAGTGTCCCTTGCCATCATGGCCAAAAGTTACTAACAACGGCCGGAGCTGAGACCAGCTATCTTCATCCTGATGCAAAGACCTGCTAATCCTAACGTGCCTCTTCGAAACACTGCTCTCATTGTCCAAGTGAACCACCTCTACTATAAACCCATGATTAGGCTGTCTATGTGCAATCCACCTCATTACAGCTGGTGTTACATCAAAGCTTTCCCATTTACTTGCATTCTGATGCACCAACCTGGTGTCCAAAAGTCTTGCGGCAGGGTCCTTAGAAGTGGCTGTGGCTGGCTTTATAATTTCATAAATATTAATACGGTGATGGTAGCTGCTATTGTTCTCAAAGGTTTCCTGCACCTGCTCCCGAAAAATCTGAAGTTCAGCCGAGGTGAGAAACTCCTCGTTAGGGATGGAAGTTAAATTAAAGAAGAAGCGCCGCGCTGTTTTCCCACTTGCTTCTGGGAGCTCTTCCCAAGCTTCTAAGTTCATCAAAGAGGGAAAACAAAACAATCAGTAACAGACAAGCAATGAAAACGTGAATTACTCTTCTGCTGGAAGCTTTAAGCAGTGTAACACCACATGTGAGATTTGAAGCTTATTAAAAAAATACTGTTTCCCTTGTCTCTGTTTATTTATGCAAGCATGTATAGCATGAAGTTAAGAATACTTCATTCATTGTCAAGCCTTTTGATCTAATTCTGGTAGACTGTGCATTCCAGGTGGTTATAATAACGGGTAAGAAATGTGAAGCATTACTTTGGAATTCAAGGACATTAGCAAGAAAACTTTAGCACTGTAGTTAGTGGAGGTCTAATCAGAATAATTAAAACTGATTGAGGATTTAAGGTAGTTATTGCATTTCTGGTTTTTCCAAAAATATGGCTTTTATGTCAATCCCTTAAACTCCATTCCAAAAATATTACTCCACTATTTAGATTTGTAAATCTTAATATACAGATTTTGAGTCCTAATTGGAGACCAGGAACTCCACATCTGTGATGGTATTTTATGAAGCACACCCTACTATTTTACTCTGAATAGCCATAAAAGGTGGCATTTGTATTGAATTTTTTCTGCTGAAACTCAGGGGGTGGTACTCCGACAAGGAAACAGAGTTCATTCTAAACAATACAAATGAGAAATGGTTTCCTAAAATTTATTCTGTTCTCTCCCCCACCCCCAAATAATAAACATTTTGGGATATTTGAGGAGGGAAATGGATTTTTTTTGTTATTAAAAAAGAGTATGCATGTGACTCAGACCACGTCTGTAGCCTTATAAATTATAAACAAGAGTATTAACAAATAAGCCTTTCCAAAAGGGTTCTTTTTAACTTTGGTGATAAACATGCTAGAAGATAATGATTTCAGCTAATAAGATGAATGAATTACTTGGGTGAGTAATTCTTAATCAAGTGATTAATCCCATTGATTTTAATTTCGATTTCTTGTATGAGTAAGCATTATTCATAAACATTTCTGGATCCAGCCCAAATATATACAGCTGTATTGTATTTGTCTACCTCAAAACATGGACTCGTGTTTTTTCCATCAGTCAACAGGATTTCCAGGTAGCTAGAACTGACCAATGGTTTTAAGGCAAGTGGTGAGATTTTTTTTTTTTTTAAATTATTATTTGTTGCAGGATTACTTGAATTGCAGATTTTCTGACCTACATACCTATAAAATGTGCTCTTACTTTCCAACTTTTGTATAGTCCCCCCCTCCCTCCCATGTATAGTTTTACATTCAGAAATGTTTTAGCCTGAATGAAGCATACAGTACATTCTTCATAATGAATGGGGGGAAATCCACTTTCACACACAAGCACAAACCACAGTGCAAGGTTAGATTTCACCATTAATCTCCTTCCTCATTATAAGGCTTCCCATCAGACAGTATAACCACTGATCTTAGGCCACTTCCTTTGTATACCAACTTAATTAAATCCTAATAAAATTTCTTTCATCACAGCTCCATGTTATAACATGTGGAGTCTGTATTTTCATTAGCTTTACAGTGAGACTATAGCATACCACCACTGAAGACTAATAGCTAGAAGTTATTTACAAGTTCTGGAAACTTTTTTTTTTTTTTTTGGCAAAGAGCAGATGGGCAACATGCAAGCCACTCACTCTACAAGTCTACCTGTGTCAGATTAGATACCCCAGTTCAGCTATGTTATGTGAGTTTATTAGTCAGTCCATGGACATACAACTGGTAAGCCAATTAACTACAAAATGGACAAATTTAAAAAGGAAGAAACTCGTCCAGGAAGTCAAAATCATCATCTCTGTGTGCATTTAGTAGGCATCAAAGATAGGAGTGTTAGACAGCTGAATATAACAGCTAAATGCAACTAGTTTTTGAAACGGACATGTAAGACTCTAGTTATACAGTACTGATCTAGTTAATTAGATTCAAACTCACAGAACTTGGAAAGCTTTCAACAAATAGATTTATGCGCACACTTAAAGCTGAGAGAGGATGGGTACTAAACGTTTGTTGAACAACTGAATAGCTTTACTTTACGCTATAGACACTCCAGTTCTTGTGAGTACCCATTTTACCTTCTTTTAAAATGCATTCAGCATCTTAATTAAGAGATGACCATGTTACCTGATGGCTCAGGTGCACATGAAGTCCAATGACCAGCTGTGGCAATGCTTTTATCAACCTGTTTTTTGAAGGCTTACCTTAGATCTACACTAAATCTATCCTAGATTCAAACACAAGACAAGAAAGTCATTGTGCAAACAATACAATTGATTGTTGCATTGATCTCTCCCAGGGATTAGAAACCTTCTAAAAAACTAACCCAGATCAACTATAAGCCAAGGAGACTTTTCTGGTATTTAGCTTTTATTTTTGAAGGCTATTTGTAGGAATTCTTAATTTGAACCCAAGCTGTAAAAATAAAACGAAAACTTCACATGGGCTGAAGGGGACAAGGGGGAGACAAGAGGGAGGAAATTTTTAGAATAAATGCCTCAGAACATTACATTGAGAAAGACTGCTTTGACGAAGGCTTTTAGAACAAAACAAAAATCCTGACTACACCGTTCTGGTGAGTTTAAGAAGAGTTATTAGCAGCCAAAACTTAGTCACTATTTGGAAAGATTTCCCCACACACTTTTTTTTTTTTTTTTGGTCCAATGCTGATGGCACACACACAAAAACACAAGACCCCCCCCACACACACACTCATTCATATACACAATACTCTTGACAACCGAACACAGGCTTTGAGACCCATAGCAGGTGACCACCTACCAACCACCCCCCCAGTTCACACACACACACACACTCCCCCAAACCGAACCCCGTCTCCTCCCAGGCTCCCACCTCCCCTCGCTCCTGTAGGGGAAGGGGCAGCACCGAGGGCTCCCAAGAACCGCTAGGGGGGAGATCCCGAGGGGGCAGCGCAGACACACACACACACACCCCCGGCCCGTACCTTCGTGGTGGAAGCTCCGGACCGTGTTGGCGCGGCTGGCGGCTCTCTCCAGCGGGTAGCCCGGGGCGGAGTGGCCCAGCTGCTGGCCGGCCTGCAGGCGGTAGAGGTCCAGCATGTAGGGCGGGATGACGGCGTTCTTGCTGGGGCTCGGCCGCCGCTTCAGCCCGAACATGTTGAGCAGACGCAGCTCGAACTCGCTCAGCAGCTCCTGCGGGGCGGCGCGGCCCGAGTCGCTGAAGCGCCGCCGGCCCACCTCCGGGATGAGCCCGGCCGAGCCGCCCAGCAGCACCTGGTACAGCAGCAGCGCTAGCAGGGAGCGGATGGCGGCCACCATGGTCAACCTGCGCGGACAGGGGAGGGACGGGGGGCAAGTCAGGAGGGCCGGCTCGGGGCGCCCACCCCGGCATGACCCTCGCGGCCCCGATCCGGAGCGGGCTGCCCTAGGAGTGGGGGGGGACCCCACCCCACCCTCCGCCCCCGTGGGCCTGATCCTGCCCATCACCTATTGCTCCCCCTGCAGAGGGAGGGGGAAAGCCACGGCTAGTGGCCGTGGGAACGGATCTGAGCTCGACTGCCCCGTCCACACCGGGTCACGTCCTGCTCTCGGTTACACCTGGAGCAGCTCCACCGCCTCCCGAAGTGACTCCTGATTCCAGGCCTGATCCAAACCCCCGCCATGGACCAGGCCCCTTTGCACAGCAGAGCTGAGCCTGGTCGATGTCGAGATACGGGGCACCTCTGTGCAGGTGGCAGCTATGCGACCACACGGCTATCGACTGTGGGCAGGAACCGGTCTGGCCATCGCCAGGGCTAGGTAGGATCATACTAGGGCCATGGCCAGCTGTTGCCAGAGGTGTTCGTTTGGTGGTTGCGGGGTGCTACAGAAAGATGGGGGGGGTACAAAACAAAGAAGATGGGGGGGTCAAGGGCTGAGCCAGCCTGGACCTGGATGACCAGCCTAGCGGCACCACTAGAAAGAGCCCCCCGCATGGTGCGAACAGCCACCATAAAGTAGCCCCAATGCGGGCTGCACTGAGGCGGAGTGGGGGGAGGCTATACGTGTGGACTGCAGTGTGTTGATCCGCCGTGGGGAGAAGGGGGAGTAGCGGCGCCCGGTCGGAGCCAGGCAGGACAGGTGTGCAAAAGCTAGAGGCTCGCGGGGCCAGCCCAGGTGCCCGGCCGCCGCCTGTCACCCAGCCCGGGCGCCCTCCGCCGCGCTTACCTTTAGGAGCCCGCCGATCGCCTAAGCGGCAGCAGCGGCGCACTGGGGCACGTCCATTGAAACGGGCTCCACATAGAAAGGGTCTGGCCCGGGAAGAGCGAAGGGGGTTCCCGGCCGGTTAGGGGATTTGTATCCGCTACAAGCACCTCCCCAGTGGCGTGCGGGGTTTGCGATGAGGTACCCCCGTGGGTAGGGAAGTGGGGGCGAGATTCCCAGCAGACAGAGCCGGGGAGGGAAGTTATTTTCTCCGGGCAAGTTTCAGCAGCCCGGGGGGAAGCTCTCCGAGCAAGAGGGAAATAGTCCTGCTACGTCCTTAGCCAAAGCCACCGGCTTCCCTCTCCTGGGAGAGGCTGGGCGGCTGCTGGGCTCGTCGCCCTCTTCCTTTGGGCGCCCTAACGCCTCCGCTGCAGCCCATCGCTCCTCCGGGGAGTCATCTCCGGGCAGAGGGCTCCCGCCGCTCCGCGACGGCCCGGGCGCTACCTGCGAGCAGCAGCGGGGTCGTGTCTGCAGGAGGGACTCCGGTGCGTTTCTGCGGCATCCCTGGCTGTCACTCCGCCGCGGCTCCGCTGACAGCGGCGGGGCAAGACGCAGAAGCGCCCCGGAGCGCAGTCCGCCCCTGAAACATACTTGGAGCCAGCGGGTTGAGAAGGAGGAGGCGGCAGAGGGCAAGTCTCAGCCAGGGACGGGGCTCTCCCTTTGCAAAGCAGCGAGCCACAAGCGTTGTTGCTTCCTCTGGGTGTGTGTGTGTGTGTGTGTGTAGAGAGAGAGAGATCTATATGCAATACAGTTAACAGCCTCCTTGGAAAAAATATGCCCTTAGCATCAGCAGCGAGACAAGTCCAGCAGCAGCCAGATGAAGTTTGACTCTATTTTTTCTTCTTCTTCCCTCCGCTCCCTTTGCAAGTCGCCTGGCAGGAGGAAGCAGCGGTAGGGGGACCCCCTCTCTTCGCACGCGCTCCTCCCGCGGCGCACTGGGGGAGGCGGGGGGGTGCCCGGGCCCTTCCCTTCGCTTGCAAATTGATTGAGGTGGTTGGATGCCTCCTTGGCTTTTTGTGGCGCTGCTGATGTCACGACCCCGGGGGCTTGAGGCTCCTCGCCAATCACAAGGCGGGGAGCGAGCGGTTGCCGCGCCGCGCTCGCTGCTTTTAAAGGGGACGCCGCCTCCTCGGACCAGTCCCGGCTCATTCACCTCTTCCCTCCCCGCTGCTGCTGCTGCTTCCCCGGCCTTTCCGGATTGGGGAAGGAGGAGAAGGGTGTGGGGGAAGCGAGGACGAGGCTCGGCTGCCAGATGCAACCCGCAAGCACTTTATTTTAAAACTTCTGGGAGGAAGCGGGGGGTATTTGCAGTAGTCACGCGACCCAGCAGCCCTGGCCCACTCGCCTGCAGCATTATCTCCCTCCAGGTGGTTTGTTTCGGAGGATGGTGATTTAAATACTCCAATAACCTGGTCGCTAAAGTTAAACCAAGATCAAGGATCCGGACATTTAAATTGCTTTTTTTTAGGGGATTTACCTTCCCTGCATTGAAAATAAAATCTATATTGTCTCTCCCTCCATTCACCCCCTTTTTCCTCTCCCATCAATACGTCCCCCCTGTCGCGGTTTGATTGCGGCAGACACTATTGCCGGTTAATGCAGTAAATAAATAAATGCATCGCACGGTGCCATGCCCGCCGGTATCCGATCTAGTCCCACCGATGAGAGACAACGGACGTGCAGCGTGATTTTTGCAAATAAGGCGCCTCCGATGGGAAGCGGATAATTCTGCTCCAATAGGAGTTGGATCAGGCTGTCACCCGGTAGCTGTTAAGTTTCGCATCAAGTTTAATAAATCTAGTCCTAGGGATCTCCCGTGCCACAAGCTCTAGCCCTCCACGGAATAGTTTCTTCTCCCGAGACCCGGGAATCGGGATCAATCCATGCATCGGCTAAACCGTCCAGCAGAGCACAACCTTGGAGTTAGGGAATGACAATTGCATTAGCTAAAGCCTGCAAGTGGAAAGGCAGAGGAAAATCAGAGATGTATATTGAACAATGATCCATTCATTATACGTTCCCTCTGGACGAGAAGAGTGAAATAAGTCTCGGGCTCTGCTTATACAAATCGGATTAGTTTCGTGTAGTGGGATTTAGGTGTTTGCTGACTTCTAAGGTGTGAAGGTCAAATAAGGTTTGGGGAGAGTGGGAGTGTTTTAAAATAAACTAGGCCTATAGAAAAAGTAAAAATGATCCAGGCACGCCAGCTTTTCAGTGGGTGAACACAAAGCATTCAGAGTTAATGACATAAACAACAGACCCCGGGTCCTCAGTTGGTGTCAATGGCCTCGCCCCATGTCTGTGGATGTGGTTCAAAGACGTCAGGGTCTTAGAAACAGCATCAGAATGGTTAATCTAAAGCAGTGGGTCTCAAACTTTTGTACTGGTGACTCCTTTCACATAGCAAGCCTCTGAGTGTGACCCCCCTTATACATTAAAAACACTTTTAAATATATTTAACACCATTATAAATGCTGGAGGCAAAGCAGGGTTTGGGGTGAAGGCTGACACCTCGCGACCCCCCCATGGAATAACCTCGTGACCCCCTGAGGGGTCCCGACCCCAGTTTGAGAACCCCTGATCTAAAGGTACTGTGTCTAATGCATCTACATAGACTCTGTCTAATGTTAAAATGGCTAACACAATATAGTAGCCCTGGTCAAATCTAAAGCAAACCTCAACCATTGTTTGAACTTTGCACAGATAACAGAAAGCTCATTTCTCACTTTTTAAAACCTGTTTAGATTGCAGTGGATGTGTTTGGCTCTTGGAGAGGACAACTAACTGCTACTGTCATGCCAGCAACAAAAAATAGGTTGAGTTCCCATAAGCACCCCTGAAATGAAGGAGGTGCATATCGCCAGCTTGTAGAATCTCCCAGGGGTACGACCTTTCATATTCAAAAGATTTCAGAGGAATGACTCCACAACCAAGAATATATTGTTTGGTTTTTTTTAGTAGGTATCAAGTTCATTGTGCTGCTTTCTTGTAGTGGGAGCACCTCTAGAAATGTTCCCCTGGACTCAGATCAGTTCCTTTTCCTAAGGCACCTTGTCTTCTTCATTCCTTCAAAGAACACTGCCTGAAATGGCATCTTACAGGCCAACCTTGGCCGCTTCTCTGACACTGTGTCCCCAGGCCTGAGCAGAGATACGAGACTCAGAGTGACATAGCCCCCTCTTTGTTAAACTCTAGCATCTAGTTTGATAAGTAGTGGCAGAAGGGAAGTGGAGCTCCCTGCTAAAACGTTTGCCACCTACACCTTGCATTTCACACAGCCCATAAGTCACACGGGGAGCTGGAAATCATGTGCTGCCCCGATTGAAAGAAAAGCATCAGATTCCCGAGAAAGTTCCTTTTATCCTTTGGGAAGCATCATTTTAAATGCATTTGACTTTCTAGGTTCAGCCCCCTAGTTCTTGGGAGTTCAGGGCTGCTTTGCTGAGAGCCCTGAATGTTTTTAAGATATGCCTGCCCTCCAGTGGTGGAAATGTGTCAGAACTCTCTGGATGTGCAGCTCCCCATTAGAAAACCTTTTGGGATTGGCTTTACCACTGAGCCGCTCTCTGTGTCCTACTCAGCAGACGCAGGGCGCCGGTCTATAGGTTTCATGGCCTGATTGCCCATTTCCACGACTAGTCCCCGTCTATCCTAGAGCTGGTGCTGGAGTGTGATGCTGTGAAACCCCTGTGTGACAGTAGGCAAGTCTTTAGGCTCCTAACTTTTGGGCCTTAATCTCTTTGTGACGTGGTTCCCTGTAGAATAGGGTTACTACTAATACTTCCTTTCCCCCACCCTTTGTCCTACTTGGATCATGAACTCTTCCTTGCAGAGACTGTCCCTTATTACATGTATATACAGTGCCTAGCACAATGGGGCCCTGGTCAAAGTTGATGCCTGTAGGTACTAATGCAATAGAAACAATGATACAAAGGATCAACTGTCTACTCTAGATCCTACCATAGATGCACTTGAACTGCCCAGAATCCCTTGCCATGTTGCTCCTCTTCCTCGGAGCACTGCCCAGGAGGGGCGGGGGAAGGGCCTTGCAAAAGACTGATGGGATTTGACAGATCAAATCAATGTGTGGAGAATGTAAAGCACCAGGAGACAGTTCCATGGTCATTTCCACCATTCTGAGTGGCCTGTTTTGCACAATTTAGGGCTTGTCTATATAGGAAAGTTATACCCGTATAAGCTAAGGTGTGAATTTAAATGGCTCTAGTTACACGGGTATCATTCCCCATGGAGACACTGGTAAAAGAGCAGCCTTTTTGGGTTTAGTTTTTGTTGCTTTGGAAAGGCGTTAAGCCAACCCCGAGAAAGCCACTCTTATTCCGGAGCAAGAGTGTCCAAACGAGGAGTTATACCAGTATAACTATAGCACTTTAACTATACCGAGATAATGATGTCACTGATAAACGTTTCCTATGAAGAATACAAGTCCTGAGACTCGCCAAGCTCTGATTTCTACCATGGGCAGGAGCCGTGGCCCAGGCTGAAATTCAAGCCCTAGAGAGGGTGATAGCTTAGGAACTTTTCCTTCAGCATTCCATCCCAGATCATGTTTAATTTTATGACTTCCTGGAGCTCTTTAGCATGAATTTAAGGTGCATGCAGTGTGACTTCAGGGCACTCCAATTATGTAAATCAGCACTAAAATAACAATAGCAATGTAGTTTACACATCACTGACATTAAATGAGCACTTCAACGTCTAATTGCCAATTCCAGTTCAATCTGCAGTGGGCCACGCCAGGAAAAAGTCATTTCTTGCCTTAACACTTAGTCCCTGCGCCTGGAGCATGGGTTGTACTGAATGCCCAGTTTCACTTTATCTACATACGGTTGCTATATTAGGAAGATGAGCCATAGCAGGGAGAAATGTGTCTACAGTTGTTCCAAAGGCCTGGATAAACTCTGACCTGATTTAACATGTCAAACGGTTCCTATAGGTTTGCTGCCTATTTCTGATTTTAAATATAAATAGGTCCGTGGATCCTTCGGATGTTAAAGCCATAAAAGCCTTGGACTTAATGGAGTAAAAGGAGAGATGTTTCCCTTCCCCTCCTTTGTCGCTTGTCTGTGCAGAATGTAAAGCCCAGATCCTCAAAGGTATTGATTTCAATGGGAGTGAGGTACCTAAATACCTTTGGGCATCTGGCCACAAAGCTCTTGGGGGCAGGGACTCTCTCCTATTATTTGTTTGTTCAAGTGCCTAGCTGTGGAAGGGAAGTTCATTATACCCTCCCCACCAATTGCTCCCACATGAAATCCAGCCCTGAATGCCTAGTCCGCCTCTTCCTTCAAAAGACTTCTACATTGGAAGTGGGAATCTGAACAGACTGGCATATCAGAACTGAAGCAGAGAGACCTGTATCAGTTCAGATTTCTCATATGAAACAGGTAAGGCATACAGGACGGTGCCTATTTTCCTGCCCCATAGCAGATCCTCCGCTGAGCAATTTTAATAGATGTAGGATGTTCTAGTCGGTGTGCACCACCTTTTGAGGGTGCTAATGAGAGATTCAGAAATGCACTGATTTGAAGCTCGTAAAGAATTTGCCCACAAAGGTGCCTGTATCCCTGCAGCTTACAAAGGCCCACAAAGGTGCCTTTATCAAAGGAGGACTCAGCTAGCGAAGTTCTGGCTATATCCTTCAGCCCCAAATAGAGCTCTGTGTGGTGCATTGGGTCTACAATCCTTTCCCCTTCATGCCTCATCAGCATAACCATTAACCAGGTGTGACTTGCAGGGACACCTGTACAACCCAACCGTCCTCAAATTACGCCTTCACAGTTGCCAGTGGAGAGAAAGAGTTGCATAGCATTTGGCCTGCTGAATCTTTAGCCTGGTGATGATGCACATGCCAGAAAGAAGCCATCTGGATTTTAAGTTCCCAGGCTGAGCTGTCACAACCGTGCTCCCCCAAACCCATCAGTTTCAAAATCAGGAAAAAAATCTATGCTAAAATATGGAAAATATAAGTGATCTCACATAAGGGAGGGGGCTGTTTCAGAAAACGATTGAAAGGTGTTAGTGCCAGTGCCGTTTTGGCTTCATAATTAGTCAAGACCATCCTGAACTCGCTCTCTCTTTCTAAACTGGTCTTCCTGTTTGCATCAATGTGCATTTGATGGGTGGACATTTCCTACAATCTCACTTAATAGGAGCCTAAAAGTTATGTTTGCTCTTGATGGTTTGTTTTTTTAAGGTCTACCAATTGTATGTTCTGGCCCGCCTTTCTTCCGTTCCCTTAAAGAAAGAGGATGGATTCCCACTCAGGAGGCTACTTACAAGATGAGTTGTTTTCAATGACAGTCATTCCATTTAATTCTTTTCCACCTTGCCTGATGTCTGGCATCTCTTCAAAGTTGTTGCTTTCTTTAACAGCATCTCTCAATTCCATTAATCAAATCTTGACTTCCTTTCCATCATAGCTGTAAGGAAATCAGAATTGTATTAAGAAACACAGGCCCAGTGTTTTGCACATTTCCATAATGCCTACATTGCTTGGGACAGAGAACAGAACAGCGACAATATTATCACATGAACCTTTCTCTCTCTCTTTGCACTGCAAAACTTACAAGCATCAAAGAGCAAAAATGACATGTAAAATTGTATTCAGTGTTTTTATAAGCAATAGTACTTTAATTTCTGTATTCCTGGGGTGGAATGGAGATTTCAAGCTCATTTACCGTCAAAGTTTTTCCTTGTAGGTATTGCCTTAGACCGGCAAATGACCTTGAAATCACCAATCCATTTACATTTGCAGCATTTATTGAGGCTGTGGGTTCAAGAAGAGCCCCTTTCTATGCTTAGTGAGGCTACAGGTGGAATGCAGAGCAACGACTTCCATCCAATTCATCAAAGCATTTAAGCATGTGCTTAAATCCATCCCTATTCATTAAGGCAGTTACATCAGTGGGACTTTAGCACATGCCTAAAAGAAGAAGACAGGTAGCAGGTTTAAAACAAATAAAAGGAAGTATTTCTTCACACAATGCACAGTGAACCTGTGGAACTCCTTGCCACAGGATGTTGTGAAGGCCAAGACCATAACAGGGTTCAAAAAAGAACTAGATAAATTCATGGAGGATAGGTCCATCAATGGCTATTAGCCAGGATGGGCAGGAATGGTGTCCCTAGCCTCTGTTTGCCAGAAGCTGTGAATGAGCGACAGGGGATGGATCACCTGACGATTACCTGTTCTGTTCATCCCCTCTGGGGCACCTGGCATTGGCCACTATCGGAAGACAGGATACTAGACTAGATGGACCTTTGGTCTGACCCAATAGGGCTATTCTTATGTTCTAAGACAGGGCCCAGCCATTGTGGAACTGCAGTTAATACAAAGGTACATGGGTGAAATTTAAGAGTTTCCAATATACAGGACGTCAGACTAGATGATCTAATGGTTCCTTCTGGTTTTAAACTCTATGAATGACTCCACAGTGGGCCACCTCCTCAGCTGGTGTAAATCGGCATAGCTTCATTGTACTAGCTGAGGATTTGAACCAATAAGCAGTCAGAGGCAATACTGTAATGTTGCATTGTGAGGTTTGTTCTGCAGTGTTGCATCTCTGTAATGGTTGTTGTGACTATGCAAAATTAAGAAGTATGTATCACCATAAATTAACTGGGGTGTGATATCCTGCTGTTGTGACTGGGTGTGACTCCATTCGGTGTTCTTTGTCTTTTCCACGTTGATATCTCTGCTCTTTCTGTTGTTTTTAATTGATCATTTCAACAAGGAAGTATCGAAAAGGAGCCCATGCTGCACACAAGAACAAATCTGTAACTAGAATAGGCCTCACGTATGGGGCAAACAAGCCTTTCAGATGAAAATGATGTTGTTAGAGAAACTGATTCGGTGATTGTGTAGTACTGCAAAATGGCAAAGTGAATAAAGTAAAATGTAACTAGGGAACTGAGAAGTGCATTGGTGTAAAACTCCAGACCTTGTTGTCTTCTGTCCTAATCTTACGTTTCCAGGAATATTCACACATATGGCTTTGAAATTTGTTTTCTGCAACCATTTGTGCTAGTAAAATTCAACTGCACAAGTGTTTCCGGAAAGCAAACAGAAATTGATTTAACAATTGGAATGAACATTTGCAGCATTACCCTCAACCCCAAGGTTCATTGAGCTCCAGATCACACTAAAGGCCATATTTGTTTTATGGATTTATTACTTCACTGTCTCCAGAGCCATATGTTGCTCTCAATCCAAGGGAAGTACCATTAATATCAATTGACTTTCATCTGCAAAGGATCTAGAATATGGTGATCAGTTCACATGTTTGTGAGGCATTAATGCTAAGAGACATATTAAATGTCTGTGATTATCATTTATAGGGCTGCTCAGAAAACAAAACAAAACTCTCACGCACACACACACCAAAAAGGCCAGTAGGGGAAGGAGGAAACAAACATTTTCACATCATTTGCCACCCTCCCCAATATTTTCCTCCTGAAATTTCAAAATTTTGAAATTTGCAACAAAAAAAGTGTGTTTCCAGCTCTTTTATATATTTGTACAGCCCCTAGCACCATGGAGCCATGATCTGGCTGATTTTTAGGCATAAAAATATGTTACATGAATAATGAATATCATTTATTGTGGAGGCAATATGGCTCATTGGATAGTGCGCTGGCTTGGAGACCGGAGTTCTACTCCCAGCTGCACCAGTGGCCTGTTGAAAGACATGGGGCAAATCACTACCCTTCTCTGTTCTTTGGTTTCCCCATCTGTAAAATGGGGATAATCAGACTGACCTCTTTCGTAAAGTGGTCCTATGCATCCGAAGAAGTGAGGTTTTTACTCATGAAAGCTTATGCCCAAATAAATCTGTTAGTCTTTAAGGTGCCACCAGACTCCTTGTTGTTTTTGATAAAAAGTAGTATACCAGAGGTAGGCATTATTTGGGGCCAACTTCTCGCTTTATCCCAATACTATTCAGCTTTACCCTGTGATCATTTAAGTCAATGGCAAAACTTCCACCGACTTCAATGGTGTAAAATTGGATATTTGAACAATACTGTTATGGAGAGGTAGCGGATTCAAACAGGAAGGTCAAGAACAAGCAGGGTTTTTCAATTATATAATTCTTAATGGTTAAAAAATTAGGGGTGGGCGTTATCCTGCATAAAAGAGACGGCTGCATCACAGCTATGCCACTTCAGTAGCTTATAACTTCGTCACTGCCGAGATATTGACGTCCAATAAAATGGAGGCTAATATGGAGCTATGCATATTGCCTTAAGAGCTGCGTATTTGAGCAGTGAAACTGGATAGCGTTTTGCAATTAAAATAAAATAAAGGCAAGTATGACGTTCAGTTTAAGCAGATTGTCTCTATGAAGGCTTTATTGTAGCTGCAGATTTAGAGCCTATGAAAAGGTTTTCTGTGCTCAGTGTCAGATGAAAAACATTGCATCATCAGGCATTCTTGTTCTCGAACACTTATTTGCCAATATTCCCTTGATAATGAACACTTGCGATTTTATTTTCTGGTCTAGAGTCATGTTTTCTCAGCTCATTATCATTCCAGTTTTTTAAAATATCCGATTAGAATAGAAATATCCTCTTAGAACTTGACAGGACTGCAAAAAAAAAAAAAATACAGTTTTGTGGCTGCTGTATGGTATGTACTCTGCACAAGCGCTCACGCAGGACATTTGTTTTACGTTGGAAGTAAAGCTGTTTTCAGGTTTGGTTTTGATCACTTTGTTTCAATTACTTGCTTTGGTCCCAGCTCTGCCTAGTTTTCAGCGGAGCTTTAGCTATGATTTGTCTTAGTTCATACATAGTCTATCATCTTGAATGTTGCTCTTAATGTAGCTTTTGGTGGATGAAATTTTTTTTTTTACATCCACTGTAAGATGAGAACAGGATCGAGGTGTTCAAAATAGCCTAAGTGATTTAGGAGCATGGGTCCCGTCGCTAAGTCCCTCAGGGGCTTTTGAAAGTTCTGCCTACAGCATATTGGGGAGCGTTGTTATAATACAGAGACCAGACATTAGCAGCAATACCCTGCCGTGCTCCCCCAACTTATAGTGGCTTTCTATCTATCTGCAGTACTTATATGGCCTCCATTACTCTAATAGCTGAACATCTAACAATTAGAAATAAATGGAGATATCCCATCTCCTAGAGCTGGAAGGGACCTTGAAAGGTCATCGAGTCCAGCCCCCTGCCTCCACTAGCAGGACCAAGTACTGATTTTGCCCCAGATCCTCAAGTGGCCCCCTCAAGGATTGAACTCACAACCCTGGGTTTAGCAGGCCAAGGCTCAAACCACTGAGCTATCCCTCCCTCCATCCCTCCCTTTCTTTGTATACCCCTCACACTACTCCTGTGAAGTAGGGCAGTGTTATTATGCTTATTGGGCACAGAGAGGCTAAAGGGTGCGTCTACACTCGAAACCCTAAATCAGCACAGCTGCAGCTGTAGTGTAGACACTTACTACAGCACCGGAAGGGGTTCTTCCCTCACTGTAGTAAATCCACCTAAGAGGCAGCTGGTAGGTTGAGGGACAAATTCTAGTGGCATCTAGTGCTACAAATTAGGTCGTCTTAACTACATTGCACAGGGTGTGAAATTTTTCACAGCCTTGAGCGATGTAGTTAAGCCAACCTAATTTGTACTGTAGACCATCCCTAAGGAACAGATCCACAAAGGGAGTTAAACATTTCAACCCCTAACTTTTAGGCACCCTGCTGCCCAGTGAAATTCATGGTTAGGTGACCAGATTCCCTTTACTATGCAGGAGGAGTTTGGTACCTAAGGATGGGACTCACAGAGGCCAGCAACCTCAGTAGGGAGCCCCTAAGCTAGCCAGTAAGAAATGTCAAGGAGAGGTCCCACCACTGAAATGTAGTTAGGCATCTATCTCCCATCAGTTTTCTCAGCCGTGAGCCCTCTCCTGGGCTTAGGTGACTAAGCTAGGTCAGCCAGAGGCCCAGTGGTTAGGGCCCTCCCCTGGGATGCGAGAGACTCATTTTCAAATCCCTGCTCTGTCTGGTTTGGAGCAGAGATTTTCACTTTGGTCTCTCCTGTTCCACATCAGAGCCCCAATCCCCAGGCTCTTGGTTATCATGGAATGAGTCTCTCAGTATCTCCTGGTGAAGCTGTTCCACTTTGTATAAATAAAACATTCCTCAGCAGAGACTTGAACTGAGGTCTCCTACCTGAGGCCCTAACCACTGAGCTATCCAGTCAGTCTCACCCAGGAATATGTAGTTCATACAAAGAAAAAACAGTTTCCGCAGGAGAGACTGAGATCCCACTCCAGAATAGCCAATCGCTCCAAGGTGAGGGCACTCCTGGGATGTAGGAGACTCAAGTGTAAGTCCTTGCTGTGAATCAGGTGGAGTGGTGGGGATCTGAAAGCAGGTTTCTCACTCCCAGATGAGGGCCCTGGCAATTAGGTATGCTGGGGTGGGCACACCCCCTGACTCCCATCCTGGTCAACCCCGGTTGTCTTTTGTGGAAGGCCTAAGAACATCTACCAGACCAAGCCCCTCAAGTGAGATAGGCAGGGGGATGCCCAGCTGAAGAATCCTGCCAGGATTTAGGCATGAGCATCAGCATCAGGACTTAGGTGGTTTTGCACATGCCCAACAGCAGAAACATAGGCAGGGGCTCTCAGCCTTTCCAAACTACATGTTCTTCTTTCAGGAGTCTGATCTGTCTTGAATATCTTACGTTTCATGTCACTTAAAAACTACTTGCTTACAAAATCAGGACCTAAAAATACAAAAGTGTCACAGCACACTATTAGTGAAAAAATGCTGACTTTCTCCTTTTTACCATATAATTATCAAATAAATCAATTTGAATATAAATATGGTACTTACGTTTCAGTGTATAGTATATAGAGCAGTATAAACAAGTCATTGTCTGTATGAACTTTTAGTTTGTACTGACTTCGTTAGTGCTTTTTCTGTAGCCTGTTGTAAAACTAGGCAGATAGCTAGATGAGTTGATATACTCCCTGGAAGACCTCTGCGTGCACCCAGGGGTATACATACCCCTGGTTGAGAACCACTGACACATGGGTCTTTCCTAGCAGAAACCTAGGTACCCACAGAGCAAGGCAGCATCCAAGCAGAGGTTTTGGGACTCTCGATAGCACATATGTGTTGGATTTAAGTAATTAAGTCCCTTTGTAGATTTAGCCCTAACTGACTTGCCTAAAGTCACACAGGAAGCCTGTGCCTCTAACCCCTGGAACATCCCTCCTCTGCCACCTGCTTTGTCAACTCACGTCACATTAGTTGAAAAAACTAATAGTTAACGAGGCTCTTATAAGAGATAGTCTTAGAGGCCTCGCTGCTGAAATCAGATTGGCATGCGATCTTCAGAGCCCTGTTGACTACAGTAGGGACTGGAACAGGGTCAGCCCACGCAGATCCAGTTACAGGAGTGGAACCTTACAGTGGCTGCTCTTGGAGTAGGGAATATGTCTTAGTATGGTGCCTAGCATGATGGGGCCCTGATCTTGATTGGGCTTCCCGAGTGCTCCTCCCCTGGAAATAGAATAGAAACAAGTAAAGATCAGACAAGGGTAACATGGCGCCCATTGCTGTAGTATTGGAGCCCATCATGATCTTGCAATGTTTATCCTCACAACTCTCCTGGGACATGGGGAAGTGCTATTATGCCATGTCACAGATGGGGAACTGAGGCACAGAGAGACAAAGTCAATGGGAGTTAGGCACCTAAATAAATACCTTTGAGGATCTGGGCTTATGTAGCTTGCCCCTGGTCACATAGGAAGACTGTGCAGGGCAGGGAATTGAACGCTATCTTCCCAAATACCAGGCCAACAGCCTAACCCCTGGATTATCCCTCCTGCATCAGAACTCAGTGAAGTAGTAGGGTCCAGTAGATAGGGCACTGATTTGGGACTCAGGGGACCTGGACCCTTTTCCTGACACTAGCCTGTTGGGTAATCCCAGGTAAATCACTTCACCTTTCTGTGCCTGTTTACCCTCCTACCATGTGTCTGTCTTGATTTAGTTTGCAAGCTCTTTGGAACAGAGACTGTCCTCTGTGTTTGTAAGTGTTCAGCACACTACCATTCTGAGCCTGGCTGGGCCTCCGGCCATGACCAATACAAATAGCTTACATTAAATCACTGCAATTCAGAACATAGGTCAGAAGTTTGTTTTTACTCAACCTGATTGTGGCTAATTGCATAGAAGCCAACAGAAGATAATGTAGCCTGTGGGCGGGATGGTCCACAGGAGACTGAGATAGACAACTCCAACTAACAGTGTTTGCCTTTCTCCCCTCCCACCCCTGCGCCCCAAAAAAGCCACCCAAAGTTTGTATTTGACATGAGTACAGAACGGAAGAAATGAGAACTGTAAAATAAAGCCCTGCAAAGCACCCCCTGCAAAAAAACCCATCCTACCCTAAACAATCTGTATCAAATTGGAGAAAGCATCCACAGTTATACCACAAAAGAGAGCGTATGTTGAACCATTTTTTCCTATTGTAACAGGCATTGAGCCCTTTTGTCATGCTGAATAGGAGCAAGTGGCAACACATTTAAGATCAAAGGTACCTAAAGATGCAAATGGGCACTATTGGAAAATCCCAGTAGGTGCCTTCCTGCATCTTTAGGTGCCTAAATACCTTTGAAAGTCTGGCCCTAATCCTTGGGGGGTGGCTGATGACTGTTCCTATTGTATCCTTCAAGGCTCAACAGGAATATGAGCATCTTGCAGTAGAGACATCTCTGGGTCTATAACGTATCATGCTCACTGTCGGTGGAAGCTCATTTAGTACAAATGGGCTCCAACACAGCTGTCTGACCTGTGTTACAACAGACACTATTCAGGATGTCTACACAGCAGATTTAACTTAGAGAATTTTTTCACTTCAAGGTCCCAGAAACAAAGGCAAGGTTTTCATCTCGAGGCCAAAAGACCAAAAACATCAAGACACTTGATCACGGCCTTGGATAGACCAAGAGACTACCTACACTTGACCAGAGCTCAAAGAGCCGGGAAGTACCACTACAGCAGTCAGTCAAGCCTGGGTGTGTCTGTCCACATCTTCATGTCAGTGTACTCTGAAAGAATCCAGGCAGCTATCCTACACATAGTCTCCTATAGTGCTGCTGGCCTAGAGGATTTGTGGGAGATTTTCAAGAAGGTCCCCCTGGCTTTTCTTGAACATTGAGAGCTGTTTGGTGGCTCCGTGTCCTGCATCCTCTGGCTGTCCCATTTCTATGTGTGATTGCTTAGAAGGTGAGCATGCAGAAATGCTCCTGAAAGATGAGGCAATATAAGAAGAAGCCATATCCAGGTTCAAGTCTTTACTGTGCTTGGTTCAGCTTGGCCAGGTAGGACTCCAGACCAAGTCCAGTCTTGCCCTTTGGGAGAACACTGCTGGGGTACATGAGAGTGACAATATGTGTCTGACCAGGCGTGTGTTTGATTTTCTCTGCATGGGTCTTCACAAATCCTTGCCACCCCCCAAGGATTAGGGCCAGACTTTCAAAGGTATTTAGGCACCTAAAGATGCAGGAAGGCACCTACTGGGATTTTCCAATAGTGCCCATTTGCATCTTTAGGTACCTTTGATCTTGAAGGGAGAACAGCAAAATAGAGACAATGGATTTCAGGAAGGCAGATTTTGGGAAGCTCAGAGAGCTGATAGGTAAGGTCCCATGGGAATCAAGACTGAGGGGAAAAACAACTGAGGAGAGTTGGCAGTTTTTCAAAGGGACAATATTAAGGGCCCAAAAGCAAGCTATTCCACTGGTTAGGAAAGATAGAAAATGTGGCAAAAGACCACCTTGGCTTAACCACGAGATCTTGCACGATCTAAAAAATAAAAAGGAGTCATATAAAAAATGGAAACTAGGACAGATTACAAAGGATGAATATAGGCAAACAACACAGGAATGCAGGGGCAAGATTAGAAAGGCAAAGGCACAAAATGAGCTCAAACTAGCTACGGGAATAAAAGGAAACAAGAAGACTTTTTATCAATACATTGGAAGCAAGAGGAAGACCAAAGACAGGGTAGGCCCACTGCTTAGTGAAGAGGGAGAAACAGTAACAGGAAACTTGGAAATGGCAGAGATGCTTAATGACTTCTTTGTTTCGGTCTTCACCGAGAAGTCTGAAGGAATGCCTAACATAGTGAATGCTAATGGGAAGGGGGTAGGTTTAGCAGATAAAATAAAAAAAGAACAAGTTAAAAATCACTTAGAAAAGTTAGATGCCTGCAAGTCACCCGGGCCTGATGAAATGCATCCTAGAATACTCAAGGAGCTAATAGAGGAGGTATCTGAGCCTCTAGCTATTATCTTTGGAAAGTCATGGGAGACGGGAGAGATTCCAGAAGACTGGAAAAGGGCAAATATAGTGAAATAAAAACAACAAAAGGGAAATAAAAACAACCCAGGTAACTACAGACCAGTTAGTTTAACTTCTGTGCCAGGGAAGATAATGGAGCAAGTAATTAAGGAAATCATCTGCAAACACTTGGAAGGTGGTAAGGTGATAGGGAACAGCCAGCATGGATTTGTGAAGAACAAATCATGTCAAACCAATCTGATAGCTTTCTTTGATAGGATAACGAGCCTTGTGGATAAGGGTGAAGCGGTGGATGTGGTATACCTAGACTTTAGTAAGGCATTTGATACGGTCTCGCATGATATTCTTATCGATAAACTAGGCAAATACAAATTAGATGGGGCTACTATAAGGTGGGTGCATAACTGGCTGGATAACCGTACTCAGAGAGTTGTTATTAATGGTTCCCAATCCTGCTGGAAAGGCGTAACGAGTGGGGTACCGCAGGGGTCTGTTTTGGGACCGGCTCTGTTCAATATCTTCATCAACGACTTAGATATTGGCATAGAAAGTACGCTTATTAAGTTTGCAGATGATACCAAACTGGGAGGGATTGCAACTACTTTGGAGGACAGGGTCATAATTCAAAATGATCTGGACAAATTGGAGAAATGGTCTGTGTTAAACAGGATGAAGTTTAACAAAGACAAATGCAAAGTGCTCCACTTAGGAAGGAAAAATCAATTTCACACATACAGAATGGGAAAAGACTGTCTAGGAAGGAGTACGGCAGAAAGGGATCTAGGGGTTATAGTGGACCACAAGCTAAATATGAGTCAACAGTGTGATGCTGTTGCAAAAAAAGCAAACATGATTCTGGGATGCATTAACAGGTGTGTTGTGAGCAAGACACGAGAAGTCATTCTTCCGCTCTACTCTGCTCTGGTTAGGCCTCAGCTGGAGTATTGTGTCCAGTTCTGGGCGCCGCATTTTAAAAAAGATGTGGAGAAATTGGAAAGGGTCCAAAGAAGAGCAACAAGAATGATTAAAGGTCTTGAGAACATGACCTATGAAGGAAGGCTGAAAGAATTGGGTTTGTTTAGTTTGGAAAAGAGAAGACTGAGAGGGGACATGATAGCAGTTTTCAGGTATCTAAAAGGGTGTCATAAGGAGGAGGGAGAGAACTTGTTCACCTTAGCCTCTAAGGATAGAACCAGAAACAATGGGTTTAAACTGCAGCAAGGGAGGTCTAGGTTGGACATTAGGAAAAAATTCCTAACTGTCAGGGTGGTTAAACACTGGAACAAATTGCCTAGGGAGGTTGTGGAATCTCCGTCTCTGGAGATATTTAAGAGTAGGTTAGATAAATGTCTATCAGGGATGGTCTAGACAGTATTTGGTCCTGCCATGCGGGCAGGGGACTGGACTCGATGACCTCTCGAGGTCCCTTCCAGTCCTAGAATCTATGAATCTATGAATCTATATTGGAGCAGCAGTCTAATACATTCCAGCAGCACCAGGACATCATTGGGGGCTTTGGAGGGATGTTGATGCATCAGGTCTTTGTCAGCTAAACCAGAGGTGTTGCTGCTAAATCTCAATCATAGAAGCAAATATGCATGACTGTTCTCCCCTCTGCATCTCTCTCCTCCATCCTTCCTCAGCGTCCTTCTGCTTTTCCTGTCTTCCCTCCTCGTCTCTCCATCTTTCCTCAGCAATTGTGCAGTCTTCCAGGGAGCATGGGGCAATCTGCCATCCTTCAAGTCCAGGACTTCAGGTGGATTGCTCATGAGAACCTCCTCCTGGGTTCTCTCTCTTCTTCCAGCCACTGTTAAGAGCAGTCAGCCTCCACGGTTTTCATTTTCCTGGAATTTGTTTGGCACAGACTGCTCCAAAATTAGCAACCAGGCTGTCACTGGAATCTTCCTCTTGTTGTGAAGATTGTAGATCCAAGGGCATAAGAAGAGGGTGATGTGACACATTCATAATTCATTGTAACTTTCCAAAGTTCAGCAGCATCACTCAGTTAGTAGGTGGGCGTTGGTATCTGTTGGCTGTGCAAGGGAGCATTTATGTCCCAGACCCTTCTCTTCCCTTCCCCACCCCCTTAAAATATAACCCCCCTAGAAAATTAAAAGCAAACGACTGTGGAATTTTAGGGTTGCAGTGTCAGTAAATATAAAAATTACATCTCCTACAACAACTTTAACCAGCCCATGATGCACAGAAGGATAGAAAAGTTACCTGCATTTCTTCTTAAATGTGTATTTGAGCAGATTACAGTATTTAACAACTTGAGTTTCCACTCTTGCATAGAGTGACTTATCCATTTAATTTGACACATTTACTCATTTCAATACATGCTGCAAATAGCCCTAAAGTCAGGCATGTCCTTAAGTTTTTCCGGGAATCAGGATCTTAAGACATTATACAGCATAAAACATACAGGATGCACAGTGTATTTTGGTTAACATTCCTGTTGGTGCCTTAAACTTTGCATTTTCTAATTTGAATGGTGCAGTTAGAATAGCATTACTATGGGGGTGTTTGATTTTTGCCTTTTATATTGTTTTGAGTCATATTTATATACAATATATATATTTTACACACATACACTCAGTACACACTCCCATGTGGTGGGTGGGTATGACAAACATTGAATAAATGCCTTTACTCAGCCATGGGATAAACTCATTTTAAATCAATCAAAACACTCAATAAACAAACAAGCTGTGGAACCATGGAATAAATTCCATTTATTTTGCATGTTTGACCTTCTCACCTCCTCTCTGCTCCCTGATCTGTCTCCGTGGGGACTGGGACTAACATTCCAAACCTCTGAGTAGATTTCCAAACAGTCACTTTTTAAAACAAAAACAAAACAGCCCACCAAATATTATTCTTCACCCTCCCCCCCCATCCCCCAAAGATGTCAGGAACCTGAATCAGGTAAGCCCATGGATTACTGGTCTGATACCCAACAATTGCTAGTCAAATTCATCTTATACTAGCAAGCCATCCAGAATACAAACCACAGATTCTGCTCCTGCAAACATTTACTCACATGCTTACAAGGGCAGTCCCATAGAAGGCATAACTGTTAAGCTCATGCATAAGTGTTTGGAGAAACAAGGCCACAGTCTTTATATTAGTGGAAAACTGAAATTCCACGTTGCCCAGTGAAATGCAATGTTCATTGCTACAGCTGGTGGGGAATTTTTTTCCCCCCCGAAGAGATTAAAAAATAGTGATGTAAATAAAGACTCTGTTCTGGTGGGGGGTCTTTTTTATCTTGTCATTTTTGCTGAAAGTTTTCTATGACATTGTTCATGTTTTTATCTTAACCCCTTAGTGACTGTGGCAGGTTGGGGTTTATACACCCCATCACAATGTGGTAGTAGGAAGATTTCATTATCACTAGCTCAGGATGAACTGTATCACTCTCAGTAATGCAGCCATCCTAAATGAATGCCAGTAAAACCATCTATGTTAGCACATGGTACCACACACCAACATGCCCCAGAAACACACAGACATGCATGAAGTTTAGTTCTCAATGGAAAACTGAAAAGTACAAAATTCCTCTGCACCAGATGGTAGTGAAGATTTCTAGGTAAAACATATATCCCACTTTTAACAGGCCTGTAAATTACAGCAGTGAAATTCACTCCTGGGCAAAGGGCCAGTGCAACTCATATGCATCATGTATGGTGCATCAAAGCCCTCAAACTATGACTTAAGTTGTACATAGGCCTCGTGTTGGTCCACTGCGTGGGTAGGAATTTCACCCACAGCGCACCCCAGACACATTGTGGTCAACCTCTGAAGTTGCACAGAGTGTGCATGAGAACAGGCCAGCGACAAAAAGTTGTTGCTTGACTTAATGTCCCCATAGCAAGAACAAAAGGCAAGAGCTGAAAGGTTTATTTAAGTGTTCAGAGTTATGGCGTATGCGGGAAGTTGTACTAGTGTATTAAGCTGCCCAGCCCATCCACCCTGCTGGTAAGTTGTGCATACAAATTCCCCCAGTAGTAACTCAAACGGTTGCAGAAAATACCATTCTGTATTTTCAATCCCAACCACATGGGTTTCAGTTACTGAAATATTTAGATTTGGGGCCTGATCCAAAGTCCATTGAAGCCAAGGAAAGACCTTTCAGCTTTTCTAAAGAATCCTGTCAATGTAGAGGTTGCTGGATTGTCAGGTGTAAACTGGCCAAATGAAGCTCTTTAATGTCAGCAATAAATTAGCAAAGAGAATATCCCGGTTGTGTTAGGAGATGTAACTCAATTTTGATGCCCCTCAAGATTGCCAGCTAGAACTTTGCAACAATCTCCTAGTCAGCCCTGCCATTGACAAAGGAATTTTTAATATTGCTATTTTTAAACAAACAATGGGGTAATAGCAAGAAAGGATAAATAACCCATTAGAATCAGGCAGCTTTATGGTGCAGTAGGTTATAGGCCAGGCAATTTGCTGTCAGTCAGGGCCAGCTGGCAAACAGTGGCATGTGTTATATGTATAAAAAACACATTTTTAAATGGCTTTGAGCCATTAAAATGCTCTTTTACCCAACTTAAACAGCTGGAAGCATCATGCCACAGAACTCCAACAGCTATAGATGCTTTAATCAGTGTGTTTCTTCTTCAGGTTGTTTCCTTGCAGCTGATTATGATCTTTTAGGGATAATTAAAACTGTTCCAAAGGACCAATAAAAAAGCTGAATAGTTGTACAAAAATCAGAGGGCAAAATTTGGGAGAACACCAGGTTGGGGAGAAGTGTTTAAAGGGCTTTTCAAAAAGCAATGGATTTAAGGCTGAAGACGTACCCTAAGAGGAGCTCAATCCTATATTCCCTCCCCCCCCACACACACCCCAAAATAGCTGGGCCTTATTTACACAGCACAGGAAAAATCTCAAGCGTGATGGAAAAAAATCAGATCGGGGTGTGAATATTCCATCCCCGAATGACATAAATTACGCCAGCATAAGCGCTAGTGTGCGCGGCGCTGTCGACGGGAAAAACTCTCCTGCCGACATAGCTTGTGCTGCTTGCGGGGGTGGGTTTTTTATGCCAATGGGAGAGCTCTCTCCCATTGGCATAGAGCAACTCCACCACATGCCCTAAGTTTCTGGGGCCGACACGGCTACAACAACGCTGCATACCACAGAGGGCCTGACGGTTGCATGGGTCACAGTTGGTTTAAGACAGTGGAATATTCAGAAGCACCCAACATTGACCCAACTCTGCTCCCACTGCTGTCCACGGGAGTTTTATCATTGACTTGAATGGAGGCAGAACTAGGCCAACGCTGAGTGCTTTTGAAAACCCCGTCCATGCTGGAAAGTGAGCTAGCAGCCTTAACTATGGACCTGCTACCACGGCTCTGTCTTACATTCAAACCGCCTCACTCACTGCAGTGGGAGCTGTGCAGCACTCAGCACTTTTGAAAATCGGACCAGTTATATTCAGGCACCTAAAGAAGGATTTAAGGGCCAATTTTTCAAAGGTATTTGAAAAATACCTACGTACCCGCAACCGAAAGATGTAGACACCTAGTGGGATTTTCAAAAACCCCTAAGTGAGTTAGGTGCCCCACTTCCCTTGACTAAGAAGTTTAGACATCTACTTCTTTTAGATGCCTAAGTAGCTTTGTAAATCTGGCCCTCAGAGGATAATGTTAGGCAGCCATTTTTGAAAATTCTGGCTTCCATCTTTCAGAGCAGGGCACAATGTCCATAGGTTTCAAAGCTCCAGATACTGGTGTGATTTTCAGAACGCTGGTGCTCGGGGCACTGGGGCTAGTTGGGGGAGTAAGCACTGTCAGAGGTAATAGTTCTGCTCGCCTTACGTATGCTGCAAAGTTTAGATTTGGATTTCCTAGTCCCACAAAGAGAATGGGTTTTCAGATCCAGGGCTTTGGACATGCTCTAGTGCAGAAAAATCATGGCTTGATCTTTCCCTCATTTGTGTCCGACACATTGTTTATAACACTGCTACTTCATCAAACCAGAAATCTGGAGTCAACTGCTTTTGAGTGCCCTGTCACACCACTCCCTCAGCCACCGCTCAGAAGTTCTTGGAGAAATTCGAGGCACTCCATACCCCCCGGCATTAACTATCATCATCATGGTATTACTGCCTAGGAGTCCCAAACCTATTGGCACTTTCCATCCTTTCTGCAGTAAATTTCTCAGGGCTCTTTCTGGGCTCCATTTTAAAGGGCCAATCCCACTCCTATCAAAGTCAATGGCAAAATTCCATTAGGAGCTGAGTCGACGCCTAGTTAGGAACACTGCAATTTCCTACATACACGTGATCTTTACAGATTAAGTGGCCCTTTCACTACTAAAGAACCTTTCTTCGGCTCCAGTTTCTTGGCTAACCCCTTTCTGCTACTCAGCATTAGGTCTGATAAGGTTAGATTATTTTAACACATGAATAGCTGTTCCCTTATAGTTCCGTTGCATTCAAGGGGAAAAAACTTCCATTGACTTCAGTAGAGCCAGGATTTTAACCTTTATCCCTGGGTCAGACTAGTCTTTTAATCATAATTCCCTGGCCATTTGATGTAGCAGCTTCCAAATTCCCTGTGTTTACCTCCTCCCCTGAGGATGTTGTCTGGCTTCCCTTTCCTAAGCCTCACCTGGGGACTTGCTTACCTCCCAGGACCCAATCAGGATCTCATCAGTTAAGCAAACTGAGAGCAGGTTTGGAAAGTTTTCTAATCATGATTGCAAACACTTGGTTAGAGCAAACCTTTAAAGAAAACCAGGTTCTTGATACAAGAGCTTTTAAGGCAGCCTGAAAGCTAACACACCTTAAAAAGGAGATGGCCTTTCAGTGATGCAGACAGCACCTTGTCATGCAAGACTGATTATAAAATGGAATGAAATCCTTCGAATAACGCCAAGTCAGAGAAAGGCAGGAATGCCCATGTAGACTCCAGGAGGGCGTGGGGGCACATCCTCAGCTGGTACAAATAGAGCTCCTTTGGGGAGCTAGACAACTGCCCATAATGACAAACTTGCCCATAATGGCAACACTGCCCCGCAGCTCGAATGGGAACGGGCAAAACTGCTGACAGCAGCCAATCAGGATTCCATATGGGTTTGAGACAAAAGTAAAAATTGGGTCAACCAGGTGCCAAGCTCACTGGCATTGTGGCTGACCTCGTCTGAGTTTTGGGTTTGTCACACGGCAAGTTTCACTTTGGTTCATATTTCATTTCCAACATTTCACACATTTTTATCCAGTAGGCCAGCAAAATTCCTGTACATTGGAGACAAAGGGTTAAGTTGACCCCCAGTTAGTGTTTTATTCTACTGCAGTCAAGCAGGAAGGCTGGGATTGGGGTTAAGCACTGGCATAGGACTCGGGCAATCTGCGCTCATATCCTACCTCTGCCAGTGGCTTCATGTGCAACACCGAGGCAGGGTCCCATGGCAGTCAATGGGTTTGTGTGTGGGTGCAGGGCTCTGATCACATTGTAGGATCAGGACCTTAATATTTCTTTGCCCCATCTGTAAAAATGGGGAAAACAACCCTTCCTTTCTCCACCCTTATCCATGTTGCCAATTTAGTATGTAAACTGTCTGAGACAGGCATTGCCTCTGAGGCCTGGTCCACACCTAAAAACTTAGGTCAACTTAACTACATTGCTCAGGACTGTGGAAAGTTTCATGCCCTGTGTGGCATTAGTTAGGTCAATTCAACCCTCACTGTTGACACAGCTAGGTCAATGGAAGAATTCTTCTGTCAACCTAGCTACCGGGATTTACTATAGTAATGAAAAACCTTCCGCACTGTAGTAAGGCCATGTCTACACTACAAAATTAAGTCAACCTATCTTACGTCAACGTACAGCCACCGCAGCACTTAAATCGCTTTTGCACATTCACTCTATGGTCTTTGTGTCGGCGGTGCGCATCTTCACCAGGATCGCTTGCACGGATTTACCTGGCATTGTGAGGGATTGCAGGATGGCTTCTGAAAGGCAGCCACAGTTGATGTAAGCCACGCAATGTCTACACTGACACTGCGTCGACCTAACTACATTGACCTACCTGTTACGGAGGTGGAGTTATTAAGTCGGTGTAGTGGGCGAGTTACATAGATGGGAGCAACATTGTAGTGTAGACGCTTACAGAGTTAGATCAACATTACATCAGTCTAACTTTGTAGTGTTGATCAGGGCTATGTGTCTACACTAGTGTAGTGTAGCTGCTGCTGTGCCACTGTAGCACTTATAGTGTAGACATACCCTTACTATGTATATATGTAGAGGGCCAATCTCAGTGGAGGCCTCTACATGCTACCGCAATACAAACAAACAATAATACGCTGACAGATGTTAGTTAAATTCTTCCGTCTGTACCTGATTTCAAATGTAGACGGCTACATTCATGTTCTTATCACGGTTCAAATCTACAAGCGCTAGCTCAGAATTGAATACGGTATGTATTATGTACAAAAGGGAAAGCCTAACTCAGGAGAGCTGGCTTACATGACTACAGAGCCTTGAGTAATCAAAATATGTTGCAAGTTCATTTATTATTGAGATCAAGCAATGAGTCTGGAGCGACACAAAATGGATTCAATTAAATTCGAGTAATTGCCATTTTCAGTGAACATAAGCTTTTGGGGATAAAAAAGGCAATAAAAGCTCAAGTAAGCCCCCATCTGAGATTTAAGCCTTCAAAGCTTAAAGAGAGAGAGAGAGAGACACACACACAAGGGGAGGAGGGAAAAGGATGCCTGAAAAAGGAGCAGTGGTTTTCCCTAGCTGCTTTTTCTTACTGGGTGACCCATTCTCTATCGGAATATTACCCATGTGATCTGCACAGACTGTTTCAGCAGCACCGCAAGAATGAGGAGCGTCTGCAGCATCATTAAAATAATTGGCCAAAAGAGTTAAGCTCTACAAGTAAATCACAAGCTTAGTAAGCGTGTTGAAACCTTGCACTTTTGTAACATTTCCCTGCTCTTCCTCTCCCTGGCCCCCGTGCATTTTAAAGATAGCGTGTCTGTTGGTGTAAAAGGAATCAAATGGGGAGATGGAATAAAGCCTTTGTTTTGAGCAGTGCGTGTCGCACCACTTACAACTGGCTGCTGCCATGAGAGTGTCAGTCCAAATGAGGGAACCTGTTTCTGCTTTTGGACACGGCCGTTAGCTGCCCACAGTAATGTAACATGCTGCGATCCAGGAAAGCAGTAAAAAAACGCATGGGAAAGGAGGAAAAGACATCTGTTAATAGGCCTTCAGCCATCGTAAGTTGGGTGAGCAAGAGGCATCTTCCCCTATTGCAGCAGCCGCTTTCAGAGAAAGTGTTTGAGCATGTAGTAGAGGAAGCCAATTCCAGACCAGTGCCAGCTGGATCACTGCGGCAGCTGGATTAAAGTCAGGAAGAAAGAGCTGTAGCAAGCGGTTTCAGCTGCCTATAAAAGCCACCTTTGAACTCTCTTCTGACACTCACCCAGGAGGTTCTCAGGGAGAAGAAAGCGTGCTTCTGCTTACCCTAGACCACTCTACTGGCTTGGCCTCACCCTGCCTACGCTCTACTGAGCATGATACAAAGATACAGGCCAGATCTAGAGCCCGCTGAAGTCAATGGGAAAGACTCCCATACTCAGTGGTGTTTCTGGATCATACCCCTAGTCTCTAGTTTTCTGGGTGGGAGTCCATTCTTTGCTCAGCGGATGAGAGTAGCTCCAGTTAGCCCCATGGGATTAATGCATGGAGAGAATGGGGAAAGCCCCTTCCACAGTAGCATGCAAAGATCCTTCCCTGGGTGGGTCAGGCTCTGGCAACCCCACTAGTGCAAGATTTTGTGAGGATTCAAGACAGACCCAGTTAGTTAACCTCAAAAGTAGGGAGGGTCCTCACTGAGATCTGAGTCCCATGGAGGAGAGAGGAAGGAAGCATCCTCCAGTGTTGTGGGTTGATAGCATGCTCCTCAAAGGTACAGCAACTCAAAGCACAGGATCAGGGCAAGACAAGTCAGTTATCCCTTCCTGGGCTGGGCTTGGATAAACAGCAGTGTACTGGGGAAAGAAGGATCTGGCTAAAGTTAACTGAGCCAGAGACTAAATCTCAGCTGAGGAAGAAAGGCATCAGTATTTGTACATGGAAGGGTTTGGGCTTCTTTTTCAAGCTGCATGCCACGTGAGGAGAAGGATGGGCCAGTGGTTAGGTCACTATCCTGGATACAGGAGACCTGTTTTCAATTTCCTGCTCTACCACAAACTTCATGCATGACCTTGTGCTTCTCTTTCTCTGCCTCAATCCTGCAGCTGTCAAATGGTTAAAATAGCCCTTCCCTAACTCCTAGGGGTGATGTGAGGCAGAGTGCACCACAGATCAGAAAGTGTGAGCTGTGGTGGGAACAGAGGCCATGTAAGTTAGATTTTGCCTGTTAAAATGTAGAGGAAAATTTGAAAACTCTAGGCAATGTTGAGCATTGGAATGACCAAATAAACGTTTTTGGGCTCTCCCAAGGTGAGGGCATAGCAAAGAATGGACTTAAATTTGTATCCTGCATGAAGAAACCACCACAACCTAGTTCAGCATTGTCAGAAACGACAGCACCAGGAAGATTTACATGCAGGGCGCAACTGAAAGACAAACACGCCCAAGTTCAAATGCAGAGAGAGAACTTTTCCTAGCGGATCCCGTATATCATTTAACTATCTTCCACTACAGACATTCTCCTCAAGCCGATATTTGCCCAGGAGGAACAGAAAGTTAGTGCCCAACAGAATGTACCAAAGGGACAGAGAGAGTGTGTTAATTCTGGTTCTTCTGTGCACTCCCCTTTCTTCCATTTCTTGTCCTGATGAGTCTACTCAGGTTTCTCAGTTTCACTTTCTGTCAAGATCCTGTTACATGCATTTCCCAACACATGTAAGTATATTATGGTGCTTAGAGGACTTCAGCTCTCTGGGAAACACCGGTGGCGGTGGGTTAATAGGACACAACTGAAATTACAGCGTTAGTATTCCATGCTCCATCTTGAGGCTTTGATGCTACTGTTCTGTCTTTCTCTATGCATGCCTTGGTATATCATGTGCATGTCAATGGAACTTGAAGTTAAAATGTCACCCTTATCTTCCATTCAATTTACCGTGCCCAGCCCACATTGCAGATTGTACAGGTTCAACAAGGGACGGTTATCCTTGACAGTAATGTCCGTATGGATGTGTCACAGGGAGACTCATCAGCTCACTCCAACTGGGCTTAGAAGAGGCACCTATGCCCTGGAGGGTGAGAGACCTGATGAGTCAGGGTTGCCAGTGACCAGACAGCAAATGTGAAAAATCGGGATGGGGGTGAGGGGTAATAGGAGCCTATATAAGAAAAAGACCCCAAAATTGGGACTGTCCCTATAAAATCAGGACATCTGGTCACCCTATTACCAGGTTTCAGTCAGGAAGGGCAGGTGAGAGCCATCAGAGAATGGGAGAGTCAGGAGATCGGCAGGCGAGGGCTGCCAGAAACCAGAAGGATGTCCCTGAAGGAAGCTGTAGGTGGTTCCTGGGTAGGCTGAAGGCAGGAGAGCAGCAAGACCTCCCTAAAGCCAGAGAGCCAGGGTTGGAGAGCACTGAAGGTTAGAGAGCAGCAGAGGGAGTTACCTGCTGACTTCTAAACCAGAGAGCTGGAGCCAGGCGAAATGGTGAATGCTTCTCTGGTGAGGGTGATCTCCCAGCAGAGAAGCTGTGGGGGTTCCCCTGGGAAGCATGGGGTTGCCCTCCAGGTGGAAGTGCTGGGGTGGTCGTTATGATTGAGGGTCAGACGAGGCCTGACAAAGAGTCATGCTACCCTGCAAAAAACTAGGAGACTTTTGATTCTATAAAATTAAGTTTCATCCTTGCTTAAAAAGAGGCTGAACTGAAAGTATCCGTAAGTTGTGACCATCTCTCCAATAGCTCTATGGTAATACAGATAAATAAATAAAATGATAATAGTCTGCCTGAGTAATGTTTAGTGGATCAGACCAGGTGTGTGCACACAGACACAAATCAATGTGTTTTTTTTTTTATTACTATCTTGTGTATAACTATCAGACTCTGAACACTGATTGGTAAGTCTCTCCACAATCTTGCATAATGGATAATGAGTTCGAGAAGACTACAGGAAAGTACCTGGGCAGCCCTATGTAGGATAATATGTATTGTACTAAAAACAAGGGGAAAGTACAAATCATTCTTGGTATTGCTGTAGCACTAAGAGGACCCCATCGTTGTCCTGTGTTGAAACACAGAGTAAGAGACAGCCTCTGCTGCAAAGAAGCAAGACAGCCTAAGGGTGAGAGAACAGGAGGATGGGAACTGAGGCACGGCGAGATCAAGTGACTTACCCAAGGTCACACAGGAAGGCGGTTGCTCCGCTGAGAATTGAAGCCACTCTCCTGAGTCCCACCCTATTGTCTTAACTGCAAGCTCAAAATTCCTGATTATTTGTTGGTTAAAATGTAACCTAGTATAAAATCAGCCCCTACTTTACCCGAGATAGCCTAATCTAAAAGAATGCGAGGTACTATCTCAAGTGTTGCTGTTCCTCTTATATTATCTCCCAGTTTAGTTATGTACATAGAACCCACAGGAGAGACTAATTGTTTTGCTGTTGGTTGTAAAGATTTGAATCTCAAATGACAAGACCAGCCATTGCGGTAGGGCATACGTACCTTTTTGAGGTTTATAAGCAGGTGCCATCATTCCACAAACAATCCAATATTGCTGCACTAGGTATTTCTGTTGCCATATATAAACTTTTCCAGATGTTTTGGTGCCTTTAGTGGAGACGATCCAGCCTCGTCAACCCCTGTATCATTGGTCTCATGGAACCGTGGGGGCTAGATCATCAGCGGGTGTAAATCGGCATAGCTCCATTGACTTCAGTGGAGGTATACGGATCTACACCAGTTGAGGCTCTGGCCCACGAACTTCAACTCCAGAAAAACAGTATCAGTGATGCTGCCCAGGAATAGGAGAGCGGTGAACTATCAGAGATATGCTGCACACTAAACAGTTCTCTTTCTAGCTCTTTAAAACCCAAGGTAGAAACTTAGATACTAGCCATCCAATGGTTTCCATAGGGCCAGCTTAAAATTGTCCCATAATGCCAATCTTGTGTGTCTCTTGGATTTGCAACACTGCTCTCCACTGAAACAGTAAGTCTACCCATGGAACATCTGAGTTCTCTATTGAAGTCAATGTGAAGCTTGCAAGTTGCTATCCCAGACTGTTACGCTTTTAACAGGAAAACCTGGTTACACAGCTTGAACTCCATGTGTTAAGCCAATCTCTGGGCCATGAGGCAGCCCAAGAGAGGTATGCATGTGTGCTGTGATCAGAGCTGTATAGAGGCATGCCCTAGCGCTCCCAGCCCGTCTCTATAAATGCCATCACTGACACGTGAGCAGGAGAGGAAATCTGTATTGATGTAAACAACAATACAGATGTGAGACCTGGAGGGTTCTTCCTCGGAACATGTGGAATCTCTCAGTTTCCTGCATTTCAGAAGTCAGATCTGATGCAAAATCTATTATGTATTTGAATGTCTCCTTTCCTCTCTCCACCACTATGGCCTCCCCACATGACACAGCAGCACAAAGGAGTCAGAACAGAATCAAGTCCAGAAACTCCAGATTAGCCAGGTCATGCCTTTTGCTTGTAACACTCTAGGGCTCTTAGCAGACAGTTCCTTCTGGCTGGGTTAGATGTGATTGCTAATGAGGATGTCCTCGGTTTCCTGGTCTACCACCACCTGCAGTTCCAGTGCTGACCATCCTGGCTTCTTAAAGCTAGTGGGACACAATGCAGTTAATAGCAGACTTTATCAATAGACTGATGAGTGAGGGGAGGGAGCCAATTGCTCTAAAACATACAGAGATCTTCTCTCTCCTCCTCCTCTGGCTCAAGACATCATCCATTGATGTTGGAGCACTTGCCATTCACCACTATGTCACAAACCTCTTTCTTAAGGAATATGAATGAATGGCGTTTCTTCTTCAGGTGCACCTCACCACCACTCATGTCCTGGTTTGATTCTAATCCGGGTTCAACTCTTGTTTTGAGTTTGCAGCTACACTTGAATGATTCGTGGTGGCTCTAAATTGGATTCAAAGTTGTCCATTTTGGACAGGTCTCTTGCCAGCTAAAACTGATGATGGTTTGGTGCTTTGGCAACTAACAGACCAGTTTGTGAGAAGCAGGGCACTCTAATGAATACAGCACTGAACTGTGCCTCAAGATGCCCCAGTTCTATTCCTCGGTCTGCCACTGATCTGCTGTATTATGACCTAAGGCAAGTTGCTTCATCGCTCTGTGCTTCTGTTTCCCCTCCCACATGTTGTCTTTTTAGATTTTAAGCAATGTGGGGCAGCGATTGTCTCAATATGTGTTTTTACAGTGCCTAGTACAATGAGGCCTTGACCTCAGATGGAGCCTTTAGGCACTGCTAAAATACCAATAATAAGTGATGATGGATGTAGTATTTGGCATGACCCTCCTGCAGTTCTAGTCATATCCAGAAGATAATAGTCAGCTGTTGATGGAGAAATTATATATCTTCACTGCGTGATTTGAAATGCCATGTCCTTCGAGGTATCAGCCTATCTTCCATGGTTTCTTGGCAAAACTGTTTGAATGTAAAATTCAAAGCAGAACATGGTGGGGGCAGGGGGAACGGGGGGGTTAGGAAGAAGAGTATAGATGCCAACCCAGATTAACAGCAAATGAAGAAGACATTCGTATGAAACCCTTGCTAAACAAAACTGCCAAGCTTCACGCAACTCAAGAGGGAACCACTTTCAAGACTAGCATCCTCATCAGCCAGATTCAAACATGGCTCTATAAAATGGTTTAGAAATGACTATTATGGACGCAAACAATGCCACTCGCCTTCAGACAGAGTTAAGCTGCTTAACGTGATATAACGTCGAGAGTGCAGACAGGGCTAACTCATGGACACTACGTTTATTTCATTGTCGGAGCTGAATGAGTATTAAAACTCAGAACTGGGCAGAGCTGCTTAAGGAATATTTTACTGCACGCCCAACTGTAGCGTAGTGAAGTTCTGCATGGGCACCAGGCTGGGACAGTGGTGTATATTTAACTAACATCACGTATCAGTATCCCGGGAACCAGCTCACACTTGATGAAAGAGCCATTCTAAATTATTTACTGTACATCATACTTCAGGTTTTAATTTCAATATACATATAATGCATAATTTAGAAGCGGGACAAATTACAATGCAGGTTCTAATCCACCTGGCATTTCCCCCCCACGTCAGCTGTAATTTCCACTCTGTGGTTTAGAGTCTAATTCCCCTCGATGATTTGCTGTTCATTTTTTTTCTGTAATGCTTTTCTCTCTCTCTTTCACTCACACACACTTTACTTTCCAATGCTGCAAATCACCTCTGGCTTGAATCATTTAATAGTCCATGCTCCTTCCGATGTGTTACTGAAACACGGCTTGGCTAAGAGGCTCAAATGCGCTTGCCGGAGGTTAGCCCAAGAGGCTTTGCTTTCTTTGTCTCTTTTATCCTGGGATCTGCAGCAGTGTGGTAGCTTATTCCCCTCCATTAAACTAGTTTCTGTGCGTCAAAATTCCCCTTAATGGAATTACATTTTATTTTACCTTTTAATTCCTCCTTTTCCCTTTCTAATTTTTGTTAGTCCCTGAGGATCCTAGAAGCTTAACATGTTAACTAACACGTCTGAACTAATGTGACTGTAAATTCCTGCACAAAATGTTGTTCTGAGTTACATTTAATCATCCCCTATAGTCAGGGCGGGCTCCAGACACCAGCTTAACAAGCAGGTGCTTGGGGCGGCCAAGGGAGAGGGGCGGCACGTGCGGCAATTCGGGGGCGGCAGGTCTCTCACTCCCTCCAGGAGCGAAGGACCTGCCGCTGAACTGCTGCCGCCGAGCGCGGCTTTTTTTTTTTTTTTCCCCAATTGCTGCCGCCGATCGCGTTTTTTTTTTTTTGCTTCGGGCAGAAATGCTGGAGCCGGCCCTGCCTACAGTCTAGGTTTAAATGAGACTAGCAACAAAAGTTTGTGTCCTGCCTATGCTACAATCACACTTTACAGCTGCATTGAGGAACACGTGTGAAAACACAACTACAAACTCAAGTGTAGACATGGAGGGGCAGCTCTGGGGTCTCCCCATAAATGCTGCTCTGCTTGGAGCCAGATTGTGAGCCCCCGGCGAGCAGATACTCGCACTAGTAATTCCAATGACTTCATAATAGTAGTGCCACTGATTTCACATATGTGCTCATGCAAGTAATTGCGCGCCTGTATGAGGTTCACCATCTGGCCTTTCGGCATTCAGAATAGTTGATGATTTTTAAAAGTCCATTACAATGCAGATTTGGCTCTGTGTGCTGCAATGTCTATGCAGTTATTGGCCCACTGGCATTTTCTCCTAATGTGTCAGCCTTTGTTTACCATCATATGGTGTTCCTCTTTCCTACCTCTCCTAAATGGTGTAGTGATGTTATGTTCTGATGTGTGTTGCTGCTTTCATGTTCCACCCCAGGGTTGGCTGCATCTCAGTGAAAGATGAAGGGATCCTTCCCTGCAAATACTTTGGGATGAAAGACACCGGGTCTGGATATATGATTTTTGGGGCCCCAATTTACCAGGGCAAATTTACCAGTGGGAAATCAAGTGGTGAACAATCTCCCTATCCAGAGGAAAACCTCCTCTTCCAATGCAAATCTACACAAGACCCACTGCAGCACATGCAGACTCAAGGATTCACTTCTGTGGCTTGTATTTCAAGGCTGGCTTTGAAGGCTTCTGTAGACATGTGAGATATTTAATTACACAAAAGATTAATTAGACCTTGGTACTGGGGCAGTTTCCAATCCCACTGAAACAGGCCATGTATAACCCATGTGATATTTGTATTTTATACAGCACCTTTCTTTCTGCAGGACTGGCAAAGCATTTTACAAATCACACAGGAGACTGCTTCTGTTCTGTCTGCGTGTACCCCAATAAAGCTCAGACACTGCTGTTTTTAATGCCAGTCTCTCACAGATATTGCCACAAGTGCTTCAGGGGATTGGACAGAACGTGCAAGTAAATACCCATCTGGTGTCATCTTAAATTGAATCTGAGGTTTGTAACTTGAGCTCATCTCTAACGGGAACTCAGCCCAATGCAAAGTGACCCACCCGTCCCCCAGTGCATGACAAACACTCAGGAATGTGACCTACCTCTAGGGACCTCACCATACTTCCTTCTACGATGTTGTTACTAATGAGGGCAACCCGGAGAAGGTTCCAATCACTGCACTAACCCACCAGTAGCATCTGGCTTGTCTCTCTGATCAGGCATTAACTTGGGTTTCATTTTATGGATCTGAGCAATGCCAGTTTAATTTTCAGTCTTAGCTAACCTTGTTCCTGCTAATTAGGCATCACCCAGTGTTTTGTTTTGGTCTCACACTCTTTAGTACTGGCCTCTATAGGCTTCCGTTCTATTTTTAGGCACCACCGTACACATTTTCATGGCGATGCTCACAAGACTCAGTGCCGTTTTACTTTCCTCTGAGGCTATTTATTGAATCGGGCTCTTGCTGTAGGATGCCTGCATTCTAGTTCCAGCCCTGCCACTGGCCTTCTGCATGGCCTTCGGCATGTCATTTTATAACCCGCCGGTGAGTGTCTGTGACAGGTCCCCCTCTGCGCCTGATCTGACGAGGCTACGTATGTGTCACAGCTCCACCTACACAGAGTGGGCCCCTTAGTTCCAGTTGTAGCAGCTCTGGAGTTGCCTGGGTCATTCCCCAGTGCATTGGCCAATCACCCTTTCACCTCTCTTTGTTTCCTTGTGTGTAAAATGGGGATAATGATAGTTAGCTTTGAGATTTCCAGCAGCTCTAGAAGTGGGGGGGTATTATTATTATACTATATGCTTTCTGCTCTCACCGTGTTCAGCAGAAGAGCAAAGATCAGTAGCAAATGCCTGTAAAAACTGTTCTAATAATAAAAATGTTGAAAATGGACGACTCTGCCTGACTAAAATTTGCCCCCGACTTGAAAGGGTTTCTATTCTGAAGTAATCAGATGGCTATTTGGTAGAGTTATTCTATTCAGTGTTATCACTTGAAGCTCCCATTCATCACACTGGTTATTTCACCATTGTGCCATCCACAAAATATTTCTTTCCAGGCACTTGAATTCCATAATGCAGTATGATAAGAGTCATGTGATTTCCACCATGGACTACTGTAGTTTTCTGTTCTCTCGCCTCCCTAATAAACATCTGGTTATCTTGACATTTCACACCCACTTAGTATTCAGTCACTCCAGCCAAATTCTGCCTTCAGATGTAGGCACATAGCTCCCATTGAAAGCAAGGGGAATTCTTTGTATCTGAAGGGGAGAATGTGTTTCTCCCTTTCTTGGTGTTCTGAGAAGTAACATATGGATTAGAGAAATGCTAGTTCTCCTGTGATTCATTTTTGTAAAAAAAATCTGCTTGTTCCTTTTTTCCATTGTATTTTAATCCTCATGCTTGCAAAGGGGTGGGCAAGTAGATTTTTGAGACTCCATCCATCCATGGAGAGCTCTTTGGACATGACCTCAACTGATGGTGTTTCAAGCTTTGCCCCCTAAGTGGGGAACTTCTCTTCAATGCCCTGAGCTGCATACTGGGTAATATTCAGTCCTGCAAAAAATGACAGGTTTAAGGTCCAATATTTCATGATTCAGGAGGATTCAAAGTGGAAGCTTCGGACCATTTGAAAGGGGGAAATTCAAGCTTTCCGTTGGGACATGCAAACTTGCTTCTGTCTGGAAGGCTGTGCAATAACAGACCTTTACAAATGATGACATGGTTATGAACAGAAAAAACTATTTTAGGGCATTTAAAGACGTTTCTAAAAAAGACAGATCAGTGTTCTCACCTGCACAGCTGGACTGGTGTTTTGAGTTCATTAAGGGGAAACTAAATATTGTAACAAGAATATTAGATCTGCCATACTGGATCAGAACATGGTTCATCTTGCTCAGTGTCCTCTCTTCAACCCATACCCGAGATTCAGGGGAAGTCTATAGAACAGGGCAATTATGGACTGATGCACCCTGCCTCCCATGGCTGGCTTCTGGTAGTCAGAGGTTTAGGACTGCCTCAAACACAGAGTTGTACCATCTTGGCTAATAGCCATTGATGGACCTAACCTCCAGGAACTTACCCAGTTCTTTTTTTAACCAAGTAATACTTTTGGCCACCACAACATCCCATTGCAATGAGTTCCACAGGTTAATTGTGTGTTGTCTGAAAAAGTATTGCCTTTTTGTTTGTATTAAACCTGGTGCCTACTAATTTTATTGAATGACCCCTGATTTTTTGAGTTTGAACACTTTTCAAACTCCCTAATGCATATCTAAAATAGTTTTTCTATAGAAAACATATGGCACATACAGAATGCATGATAATGTGGTTTGGTAGAAAGGGTTTGTGGTGTTAGTTATTTGGGAGGTCCTTTCTATTTCACTCATGACTTCACCCCTCTTGAGTAATGGGACCACTCCAAACAATAAAAACCCCACACCCCATAGCATCACTCTCTATGGATATATTAAGAAAATGATATGCCTCCAAAGATCTGGAACTCTTGCTGAGATGTGCAATGTCCATTTGATATTGCTCCTTAAATATAAGCTATAAGCCATTCGAATTTTGCCTAGAAAGTAGGAAGATGGTCTTCCAGTTCAGGCCCTGGACTGGGATCCAGGAGATACAGGTTTAATTCCTGACACTGCCACAGGCTCTGTGTGTGAGACCGTGGGCAAATCTATAACTCAGTTCCCTCATCCGAAAAATGGAGTTAAATAAGAATACATCCCAACCTCAAAGGGGTATTGTAGGGCTAAATCTATAAATACTTGGGAGGCATTCAGATACTACAGTCATAAGTACATCGATAGACAGAAAATATAAATGAACGCAAACCAAGATGAGTATACTGCCATGTAGTACAAGGAGAATCCAGAAGTTCTCTTTTTTAAAATTTCACATTTATTATCCCAAGATAATACCTCATTCTTTAATGAGCTATAATGGCTTACGGTCATTGTGGCAGCCACACTCTCATTAAAGGTGTCAGTTCTATAATTTACCTAGGGCCTGGTCTACACTAGGAAATTAGGTTGGTGTAGCTTCATTGCTCAGGGGTGTGAAAAATCCAGCCCTCCACGGGGGTGGGGGTGGGGGCTCAGGAGAGCAGCCTGTTGCAGGGGGACGGAAGGGCTTGAGTCAGCCCTGTGTGGTGTGCAGTTTTCCCTTTGGGAAATATGGTCGCCCTAAGCATAAACAGATCTAAGCCCAGACCCTCGTCGTGGCCTCTCCATGTCTCAGCCCATCTCCGCCCCACATGATTATATGTGGCTTTCACCTCTAAGGCAGAGGATTTCACCTCTAACCCCAAATGGGCTGGTTCTGCTGTAGAACCGGTCTGAGGAATAAAAGTGGCGGGGAATGGAAAGAAAACGCTGAAGCAGGCCAAGTAACCGTGTTAGAGAGGAAGATAGCAATTAGGAGTGGTCCTGGGATCTAAAAATTCCACCTTGAGCCCTCCTGTAGCTACAGCCCTCATCTGTTTTACTCGGCTATTTTGAGTTTATGACTCACATTCTAAACATTGATTCTATTTTTTCTATTAGCATTGGGATTTTTGCCTCCATATTGACCTACGGTTGATATTAAGCCTGTCAGGCCAAAACATTTTTATAGCCATTAGCTACCTAACCCAAACCAAGCAGAAGCTAGCACTACAGAGCAGTAGCTCAGCACAAGATTATGGAGAATTATTCCTCGGCCTAAACCTTTGCCTTTTATTCACGCTGATACATTAATGTGAACCATGCTGCAAATATGTTACAAAGGGAGAGCAATCGGGATTGTAGATTTGGGGAGCAACAGCTCTCATGCAAATTAGTCTGGAATCTCCCCACAGGCAGATTGGAGTTAAATAGGACACAATCCAGTGAAGTCAATGGAGTTACATCATTAAAAAAATATGATGTGAGGGCAGTCAGGCCCAGAGTGTGTGCTTATATGATGCTTGGAAAGAGCTATGCTACATTTAGTGTGTGTGCGTGTTCACACACACACACACACACACCCTAGCTCTTTGCAAAGCAATATATACCCCAAATATTAATGGTCTACTCTTTGTAATATATTTGCAACATGTTTTCTCTATCTTACACACACAAAACCTACTTTAAAAGAACATTAAGATTGCATAGTCAAGCACTCAAAAGTTAGGTAATGCCAGGATTAAGGTTGCTTGTGCAACCTTTATTCAGCCCCCCCCTTTGGATATGCATTCTGATACAGTCTTTCACTATATGATCACACACTATTTCCCCCCACACACACACACACACAACCAGTGAAAATCTTGGTGAGTTCATCTCTTTTTTTTTTTTACAGTATTCTGTGATGTTTTCCTACACAATCTAACCTAGCACTGGAAAATTAAATACAAGTTTACTGGTAAGTAGCAACCAAGTTACTAGCACATTCAACTGGCACCCTCACTGAAGACAATGCCTTATTGTTTTGCACAATGTAATCTTATTTAAGTTTTTGACACGTCTGTGGTGGCAGCCAATGGAGCACTAGCCAGTGTTTCTGAAAGTGTTGGGTGTACCTTGCTGTGTGTGGCATGGACAGGATTCTCAGTTGTTCTCCAGATTCTCAGCTTTCATTTTAAACTAAAATTAAGTCTCCAGCTGTTATGGTTGGGAAGAAACCGTCAAAACGTGAAGCATGTGTAACTGGGGCAGCGACATCTGCCTGAGTTTGCAGAGAGCCTGGATCTGTAGCTCTGCAGTGTGAACTGCCCCACACGGAGGGGCCAAAGGTGCAGCTAACCCTGAATTGTGTCTGTGATACATGCTTTACTAATATAGAGCAAGATTGTGACCTGTGTTGGAAGAGATGCATTGTAACATTCAGGCAGAGGGGGAGGTGTGCACTGCTACATCCCTTAATGGAATGCAGTTTACTTTCCTCACGCAGCCAGCTCTGCCTCCTCTCCATGCTCCCTTTGGGGAACCATGCCCCTGGTGGAGGAGCTGAGAGCAGCTCCTGTGCTCCCCTTAGTGTAGGAACTACAATTATGTCCAGCCTTTGCACAAGGGGATAATGGGATTCGTTCTCTCCTTGCCCTCCTCCCACTGTGCACCCACGTAAGAGCCAGGCAAAAACCGGCCCATATTGCCCTTTCGTTTTCATTCCATGACATGTTCAGATGAATACTTAAATAAAGTGGCTCTCACTGACTAAATGATTAGGGGATTGATAAGCTCCGGATGATTTATTCATGCAGGACTTTCAGCCCCTCACCAGTTCATTGGCTCTTGTACTCAGGGGCAGATCCAGTTCTGCAAGCGCTGATTAACCTCCCAGCCGGCCTTTCTCAAACAAAGACTGCTGCATGAATGCAACATTGCCCGGTAGTTGTCTGCTCTTCACAATCTTGCTTAACAGGGAGCTTAAATGCCTGCCTGCTGAAAAGAAAGTCTGTTGACCAACATGTGTGTGATTTAACTAGTATTGATTATAATTGATAATCATAAAAGATTAGGATTGGAAGAGACCTCAGGAGGTCATCTAGTCCAACCCCTTGCTCAAAGCAGGACAAACCCCAACTAAATCGTTATATTAGGGAAGTACCTAGATGCCCCAGCTGAGATTAAGGCCCCACTGTGCTACGTGCTATATAGAGAGGACTGGCAGGGACTGATGTAAATTTGTCGGTTTCCCTATGCTGAGATATACTGTACACGTTTCAGCTTCTTTCCCCAGTTATCTTAAGCAAAACGCTAGCTGTCTGGTTAGCTATAGCCAGCATTTGGCCTGCCTTTAACAGACACTCCATTGCCTTCGTGTTCCGTATTCACCGAGGCGGGGGGAGTGTTTACAAAAAAGCCTTCGCGAGCTACCTGCTCCCCTTGTCCTTCCCCAATGACCCAGCTCTGTTCAGCAAATGTTATACGCTCCACGTGTGTTTGCTGAAGGGCCTGCCCTTACCACCGTCACTCCACACTTGGGAGACTATCCCCTAGATACCCTCATCAAGAGCACGGGCCTCAATTATTAACCGCCTTTAGCAGGGACATTATTAAACCTGACTCTCTCCTCCCAGTTGAGCTATCATGTGTCTCTCTCTAACTCAGCAGGAACCTTTTTCTCACCCCGTGCCCTTCCTATTACCCTGTTTAATGGCCTGATGCCTCCCGAACAACCCCATCCATGGACGGGGTTCTCATTTCTCCAGAGGAAAAGTGAAAGTGGACCCATTTCTGGTGATTTCTCCCCATCAGCTTCTAAACATCTTTCCTATGCCTGTCCCTAAACAATCCTATTTCTTCTGTATCATCAGGCTCTCGTCAGGAGTGGCTTCAGGCACCAGCGCACCAAGCGCGTGCCTGGGGCGGCAAGCCGCAGGGGGCAGCCGCCCGGTCACCATGAGGGCAGCAGTCAGGCTGCCTTCGGCGGCATGCCTGCGGGAGGTCTGTCGGTCCCGCGATTTCGGCGGCAATTCGGCAGCGGGGACGCCAAAGGCACGGGACCAGCGGACCTCCTGCAGGCATGCTGCCAAATCCACAGGACCGGGGACCTCCCGCAGGCATGCCACTGAAAGCCGCTTGACTGCCGTGCTTGGGATGGCAAAATACATAGAGCCGCCCTGCCTCTCGTGAGAAGTTCTGATCATTAACAGGCCTCTTGGTTCATAGGAAATTGGAAGATAGGTGCACCATCTGGTATTGTAGAAGGCATGGCTTCTTTTTACGTGTGGAAATGATTGCTATTGTCTATTACAACTAAAAGGGAAGTACACGTTAATAACAAAATACTAATTAGCTTATATTTTTATAGCACCTTTTATCCCAAACACAAACAGGCGTGCCACTCGTTCACTAAAACATAATGCAAAACATCTATCCTTCTCCACTTGGCAAATCCAGCATGTAGCAATGTTCATGACATCAGCAGCTAAAAAGCATTGGGCAATAAACTGTGTTCCTCCCAAGGTTTGCTCAGCACAGGAACAACTCTGTGCCTCCTTGTATTCTGGACATGACCTCTATTGTACATTAGAGCAGCCTGGGGGCAGCTCTGATTTACGCTCTGCTGCCATGGCCCCCTACCGTCCACTCCAGCAGCTGAGACTAGCCAGAGTGCAGTACCTTCCAACCATGCTTGCCTACTCCCAGGAACATCTCCTAAACTGGAGGCTGGTGTGCAGAGATGTTCTGAACTGCTTAGGGAACTCCCTTGTATACCATCCCAATATATTATGCCCTGGAAACTGCCTTACATTGGGGGGTATGGAACAGCTTCCATATGAGGAGAGATTAAAAAGACTGAGATTGTTCATTTTGGAAAAAAGAGTCGGCTAAGGTGGGGGGATAAGATAGAGGGCTATAAAGTCATGAATGGTGTGGAAAAAGTGAATAGGGAAATGTTATTTACCCCCTCACATAACACAAGAACTAGGGGTCACCTGATGAAATTAATAGGCAGCACGTTTAAAACAAACAAGAGAAAGTACTTCACACAGTGCACAGTCACCTGTGGAACTCATTGCCATAGGATGTTGTGAAGGCCAAAATTATAAATACGTTCACGAAGAATTAGATAAGTTCATGGAGGATAAGTCCATTGATAGCCATTGTCCCAGATGGTCCGGGACACCATCCCATGCTCTGGGTGTCCCTAAACCTTCAGAAGCTGGGACTGGACAACAGGAGATGGATCATTTGAAATTGCCCTGTTCTGTTCATTCCCTCTCAAGCATCTGCCACTGGCTTCAATCAGAAGACAGGTTACTGGACTAGATGGACCATCTGACCCAGTATGGCCATTCTTATGTTTTTATGGCATATATTCTGGATTTGACAGATATACAGACAGCCTTATATACAGAATACAGAATTTGGTCTAGCATGTGGTCCCATCATCTGTAGAATTAAAATGTAATTTAATCTATATTCTGTGGTAGCTCATGCAGATGTGAGCCTCTGATCAAAGCTTTCGGAGGGACTTTCAGCCATTAGTTAAAACCCCTTTTGCCCTTATTCATGTGTCAGCCTTACTCACATGAGTAGCCACGTTGAAGTCAATGAGGTTACACAGGAGTAAGGACTGTTTTTCACAGGACATTTCTGAATACATTTGATCATTTTTTTCAAAATTTCCCATGAACATTTTTCATTTTTTCAACTAACAAAAAACGGATTTTCAAAAACTATTTAAAATTAAATTTCAGCTTTCAATAACGGATTTTTTTTTCCACTGAAAACCATTTTGATTGGGGAAAAAGTCAGTTTTTTATTTCTTCCAACAACAAGAAGTGGAACATTTCAATCCAAATGAAATTTTCCCATGACGGTTTTCAGTTTGTTGAAAATCCACGTGTCACCCAAAAAAGTGTTGCAAAGTGTTTGCAGTTCTAGGGCCAAATCCCGTACAATGTCGGAGGACACTCTGTGGGTCTTCCGAGTCCACTGAGTAGCACTGAGCAGGCGAGGCGGAATCCCAGGGGGAAGCTAGTGGGAGGAGCCCAGATGCTGCAGTCATTACTACATGATGCTAGTATGATATTCTACTGCAACTTGCAAGTCTGCACAGCTTCACTTACTGCCGGTGAAAGAGTCATTTACTCAGCAGTGATCACGGATGCCAGGAAACCAGGAGATCTCTCCCATTTTCTCTGTTCCTAGTGCTAAATCTCAATCCTCATCCCTGTATTCCTCATCACAACCACTTGTGCCTCTTCACCGTACCATCTCCCAAACCTGTTCAGAACGGTCACCCCCTCTGCCTCTGGCTATCCCTCCAAATCCTGACCCACGTGAGCGAAGCTTGCTTTTCCAATTCATCCCCAGCACTTACTCTGTGTCCATAGAGTGCCTAGCACGATGAGACGTGGATGTCAGTTGCAGCCGCCTAGAGGCTGTTGTATTGCCAATAATACATAGCAATAACTAGCCGAAGAGTTATGAAACCCACTCCTTGACTCATGCAACTAAAAAGCTGGCTAATTTTAAAGTTAAAATCCATGACTGACTATTGCAAGCACGACAAATATTTAACGGATTGGAATGCTCCCTCCCCTTAAAATATTTGTTTGAAATACCCACAATATAGCAGGATGTTTAGCGTGGAGAATTCTGGCAGTTTCTGGAGAATCTGGCAGAGCTGCAAGTACTGTCAGGGTTAGGACACACACACACACACACACACACACACACACACACACACACACACA